>NW_006399839.1:2525390-2554116 GCF_000299155.1 Elephantulus edwardii | reverse complement strand
ACACACACACACACACACCCCAAAGAAACCGATGCCTTTGAACTGAGGTGTTTTGGAGAAGAATTTTTAACAACCCCTGGACTGCTAAAAGAACAAAAAAGGGGAGCTCTGGTGGCCTAGTGGCAAGAGGCTGCACTGCAACCCCAGGGGTACGTGGTTCAAATCCATCAGACACTCTGCTGGAGAAGGAGGGGCAATCTCCTCCTGTACCAGTCAGATCCAATTTGACGGTACACACAAAAATAATAATAATAATAAAAAAAGAACAAACAAATCTGTCTTAGAGGAAGGGCACCCAGAATGCACCCTTAGAGGCAAGGATGGTGAGACTCTGTCTCACATACTTTGGGTATGTTGTCTGGCGGAGTGAGGCCAGTCCCTGGAGAAAGACATCCTGCTTGGGAGAGTGTAAGGTCATGGAAAAAGAAGACTCTCAATGGGATAGAGTGGCAGACACAGTGGGTGTAACTTCAGCACACAGAGGTGGTGAGGCTGGCATGGGATCTGGCAGTGTTTTTTTCTGTTGTACACAGGGTGGCTATGAGCTGGAGCCACACTGATGGTGCCAAACCTTAACATGGGCCAGGCCCACTATCCATCTGTCACTCTGTCCTGGCACACTAGCTCCTGTGTTGGGGTGACGCTGAAAGCTAAGCCATCAGTACTTCACATACCACCACAGTCACCCAGGCTAGACAGATTTCAATAGAACTTCCAGGCTAACACAGATTAGGAAGTGAGCAATCTATGTCTGAAAGTCAGCCAAGGAAAACTACCTATCACCTACTGTCATTGAGTTGCTTCAATCTCATGGAAATATTCCATTGAGTTCCCAAGATTGTGAATCTTTGTAGGAGGCTGCACATCTTTCTCCTGTAGGTCAGCTGGTGGTCTTGAACTGTTGATTTTCTAGTTGGTAGCTTAATATGTACTGCACTTTGCCACTAGGACTCTGTGCCTTATGAGGCGGTTGTTGCTATGTGCTGTCAAGTCAAGTATGATGCATAGTGAACCTATGATGAATGACGGACCTAAACAGTGTCCTATCCTGCGCTATCCTTATCCCAACACACTTGAGCCAATGACTGCAGCTGCCCTATCAACTCATCTTGTTTAAGGTCTGTGGG
This sequence comes from Elephantulus edwardii, assembly GCF_000299155.1. Lineage (NCBI taxonomy): Eukaryota > Metazoa > Chordata > Mammalia > Macroscelidea > Macroscelididae > Elephantulus > Elephantulus edwardii. The sequence continues at coordinate 2,552,989 of NW_006399839.1, read as the reverse complement.
ATTGTTGACTCAACCACGACTCATAGCAACCCTATGAACAACAGCTCTGAACCCTGCTCTAACCTGAGTCAATCTCACTGTCTCCAGCACACCTGCCTCTATTATCATAGTCATTCCATCTCATCTGAGGTCTTCCTCTCCTGCATTGACCCTCTACTCTTCCAAGCATGATGTCCTTCTCCAAGGTCTGGTCCCTCTTGGAAACATGCCCAAAGTATGTGAGACCAGAGCTTCAAAATTCTTGCCTCCAAGGAGCAACCTGGTTTCATCCTCTCTAGGACATACCCGTTGTCTGTGGGCTAGGAACAGACAACTCCCACCTCTCAGATGAGATGCTCAGAAATAAGGACAAGCAAGCAAAGGCGGAGGCAGGGTTTCTCTCTTTCATATACAGGATAGCTGGAGTAAATTAGATTATAACAAAGCAAGTGAGAGGGCTGTAAGAGAACAAAGAGGAGAGACCACTGAAAAAAGAGACAGACTAGGGCAGACATAATTCAGGGGTGAAAGGTTCTCAGGTTCATCTTGGATGCATTTACTACCTGTATGCTGATCCCCAACTCTAGCAACCAGGCTGGGAAATGGCCCAATAATGATCAGCACCCTCTAACAGATAAGCAGAGGCTCAAAGAGGGGAATCAAGGTGTCTAAAGTTGCTAAAAAGTGGTACAACTAGGACATGTATACCTGATTGCTCACCTGGAGTTCTGAGCCACCAAGAGAGAAAGGCAGATCTTCTGAATAGTTGTTGTTAGGTGTTGTCGAGCCAACCATAACTCAGTGACCCTATAATGACCAAGCGATCTGAACGTTTGCTCTAGCCTGTGCCATCCGTACCATCTCTGTCATGCTTGAGCCAACAGGAGAAGGGATGGTCACTGATCACAGTGAGTCTTCCTCCCTTTCGCCAACCCTCTAACTTTCCCAGCATAATTTCTTCTCCTAGGAACTAGCCTCTACTTAAAACATCCCCAAAGTTTGTGAGATGAAGTGTCCCAATCCTTGCTTCTCAGGCTCACTCTGGTTACATTTTCTTCAAGATATAGGAGTCTTTGTTCTTTTGGCAGTACATGGTATAGTCAATTCTCTTCTCCAACACTTTATTCACTGTCCAACTTCCAGATGCGCAGGAAGCAAATGAAAATTCCATGGTTTGGATCAGTGCACCTTAATCTTTAAACTGACATCATTGCTTTTTAGCACTTTAAAGGGATTCTTGACAGCAGTTTCCCCAATGCAATGCATGCAATATGGGGAGGGGGAGAGAGAGAGAGAGAGAGGAGAGAAAATAATAACATTCAGAACATGACATTGAAATTTGTGAAGCACACTGTATTCTTGAGAAACACTTGTGATGCACTGGTTAAAGCACTTGCCTGCCAGTCAGAAAGGGCTGCAATTGGAACTTACCAGCTGCTTAGGGGATGATGAGGCATGGGAGATGGAGCAATATGCTTCCTTGAAAATTTCAGTCTTGGAAACACTAAGGGATGATTCTACCCTATTCTATAAGGTCATCACGAGTCGAATTTGGGTAAGATACCGACTGGAAGGGATCATGAGGGAGCCTTCCAGGTGCGGAAAAAGCTCCACACAGGAGCCACGAATATGACTGTGCACTTGAAATGTGGCTAATCGGAATTGAAAGGTACTGAAAGTGTAAACTGCACAGATTTCAAAGCCCTAAACCACTGCTGTCAAGTCACATCCGATATCCTGAGCTGGGTAGTGGTTACCTACGCACATACAATAGTTACCGAGCCTGCGTTCTTCTAATTAGAGCACTTCACCGTGCATAAGTTGTATCTTAAAGTGGAGGAAGCATAAAACAGAGAGCAAGCGGGCAAGGACAGAGCAAAGCCCGCAGCTCGCACGGCAGGCGGGGGAGGGGTAAGGATCGCGGCCGTGCGGCGCGCGTTGCCCGGCAACGGGCGCTGCGGATGACGTCACCGGGCAGCGGCGGCTATCAGTCCCCCTCCGGGTGGCGCGGGCGGGCCGGGCTGCCTCCTCCTCCTCCTCCCACGGGCCCGATGAGATCACCGCGGCGGGCGGCCGGCCGTCCCCGCGCTCCCAACAAAATCGACTCCTCGGCGAGCGCCGGCATCTCATGATCTCATGGCCCCGCGGGACGGCGCTGCCCGATGAGGTCACAGCCTCGCGCCGCAATTCGCCGGGCTCCGCGCGCGCCGCCGACCCGGGCCCGGGTCTTCCCGGCGGCCCCAAGGCGGCCGCAATCCCCGCCCGGGACTGACGTTCTGTGGCCAAAGGAGCCCATCGCCAAACAAGGCTGCCTCTTCCACTTCCCTGACGCGCATCCCCCGCTCCCAGCAGCCTTCTTAGGTGGAAATGTCACCCCTGCGGCTCCCCTGGGCTTGAAGTGTGCAGGGATGCAAGGAGCTGTGGCTCCAGGACTTTTCTGTGCCCAGTACAACCAAGGGAAAGGACACCCAGAGGGATCAGGGACGGGTCCCTGGTTATCCACGCGTGTTCTGGTGCTTGAACGTGATGGTGTGAATGTCCTCTGCTTCATTCTCATTTTGAGTTGCCTTTGTATCGTCCCTTTAGTTCTCTTTGCTCCTGTGGGCACAGGATAATGGGCCATGCTTGCTGGGTGCCCACGATATACTACTGGACACTTTGTAAGGATCACCATTCACATGACACATCCACTGAGGAGATATTATACAGAAAGACCCTTTTCGAAAAGCTCAGAGACATGAAATGACCTGTAGAGCCCAAGCTTTATTGACATTCTATGGTCTGTGCAGCAGAGCCTTTCAATTATTCTCACGCCTTATCTGAAAAGAGATGAAAGCTTTCTTGTTCACAATGGACAAAATCCCTCCTTCCAAGATCGGAAGCCTAGGCTAGTGGGCCGTGCGAAATACACACCCCCTTCTGTATCCTACTACTAGAAGCCTCCGCCACTCACTGGGCTGCAGCTAGCTTCCTTCCCATGACAGCGCTTGGTCTGGGGCTACCACACATCTCACCAACATAGCCACTAACGAACACTTCTCTGCTGATGTACAATGCATTCAGACAGGAAAGCAAGACAAAGAACCTTTCCCGAGCCTCTGTGGCGTAATGGTTCAAGAATCCAGCTGCTAATGAACAGCTTGGTGGTTTAAAGACACTACCTACTTGGGAGAACAACCAAGGAATCTGCTTCTGTGAAGATTTACAGTTCTACTCTTTTCTATAGGGAGATATAGTGAGAAGCTGTGCTGCAGTCTCAACACAAAGTTCAAATCCACCAGCTGCTCCATGGGAGGATAGGCAGTCTCATCCTATGTGATTTACTGCTTCTGAAAAACCTGGTAAGGCTCAGTTCCAACTCAATGGGACACAACAGCAGGTCTGTTTTACAGGGTTGCTATGAGTCACAGTCAGTTTGACCATAGTCTTGGATGCCAAGCCATGTACTGTTCCAGGGCTGGTGGGTGATCCAGGGTAAAGCTCTGTATGTATAAGGGTGGGGTGGGGAGAGGTATCATCAGCTGCATTTTGCAGATGAAGTAATTTGTTTTAAACAAGCCAGAGTGAAGACTTTTTCATTTCCTAGGTCATTGACCCACATATGCATTTACTGTGTAATGGTAATTTCCTACATGGAGGTCAGAGTTCCCATCTTCTGTGTTCACCACCACATTCTAACCCTTAAGCAGTGCCTGGCAGACAGCAGACATGCAGTGAACAGTTCTGGGGTGAATGCAAACAATCGGGTGGCTCAGGTTGGTGCACAGTACTGACACTGGAACCCAGGTTTGCGTGTAAACTATGGGCTCATTCTGTACTTTCTAGGAAGTCTAAGCACCTTCGTGTGTGTACTTTACTCACAGCAAAGTCCCTCCGGTGCTTACTCAGAGCCTATTAATTCTAAGCTTACTACAGTATTGACAACCTTGACGTCTGGCTGCCCTTGCTTAGTAGGAGGGAGGAGGGGAGAGGATTGGAACTTGGTAGGAAACTGAGTTTGGAAGGGAGAACACTGTATCAGTCTTTAGTAACAGCTTAGAAAGGAAGAGGAAAGAAAAACTATAAACAGTAGACACAAGGTTAGAGAGTGGGGAGAAGGAAACCCAGGAGACACACCTGGGAGGTTTTCAAGGGACCAAAAGATTTCTATTTAACGAAGTAAACAGGTATTATGTTGTTTTCTTAAAACATCACAAATGGATAATGTGCTTGCTTATTTCTGGGGAAAAAAACCCAAACAAACCCAAAAAACTGACTCCATATAAGAGCTCTACAAGTCAAGTATGGTTATTAGGCTAGATTTGTAGCTAAGAGAATCTAAGGCTCAGTGTCAGTTGCAGAGGTGAGATTTGAACTGAGGTCTGTGTGATATAAATTCAAAACCCATTTTTACCCACTTCCACACTCTACTTTCTGATAAGTGGACAGCTGGGGGAGATATTATCATCTCCTTCCTGCCCCCAATTTCCTACAAAGATCCCCTCTCTGCTCTCTGGCTTCCATGTCCAGGACAGAGAGAAGGTCAGAAAGTATACCGGTGGCTGAGATAGGCCTCTGGTCTGGAGGTCCCTAGGGCAGGCAGGCAGGGAGTCCCTAGGGTTGGGCCCACGCCCCAAAGGAGTTGCCAGGCTGCAAGAAGAAATCTGCCTGCCAACAGCAGAGGAAGGGAGCTTAATTTCATTGGCTGTGGTTTCACTGAACTCTAGCCTCAGCTCCATGACAAGACAGCACCCAGCCCACGTGCCCCAGCAACATGTCAGGAGCAAGGCTCTGCTCCTTTGGACCCAGGAGGGGCCTAATTATAAGATGTTGATGATTAAGCTCGAAGTGGCCTGGGACCCTGTTAGCTGTGGAAAGATGGCCTCTTCCCTCTGTCCTGGTCCCAGGTGGATGGATGTGCTTATCTGTCCCTGCATGAGCTGCAATGCTGGGCACAAGTGCTTTGGTTCTCTAATGCCCAGGTCTAGTTGTTTCCCAGAGTGAAGTGGGGAAAGGGGCGAGGGAGGGAAGGAGGCAGAGACTGCCAGAGGCTCCTCTGCCAGAGGCTGCCTTCTTTCCTGCAGGTCTAGAGTTTGTGTCTTGGAACTCAAAAGACCTAAGCCCCAGTTACAGATCTATCCTTTTGCTGGAGGTTGGGGAGTGGCAAGGGGACTCTGACTTTGCTCCAGTCACAAGTCTGGGCCTCAGTTTCCTAATTGCAAAGCTGAGGAAGTAAGGGATACGGTTAAAGCAGAATAACAGATCACTCCTAAAAGAAGCACATGCCCTAAGCTCTGGGGCCTGTGACTATGTCACTGTAGGTGGAGAAATGGGCTTTGCCAGTGTGACAGAGGTTAAGCATCTGAGCTGGGGAGATGATCCTGGGTTACCTGGGTCAGTTGAACGTAAGCCAAAGGGTCTGAGGGAGACAGGAAGGTCAGAAGGAAGAGGTCTAGAAAATCAGAGGCAATGAAATGTGATAACAGAAAGTGAGGCTGGAGGGATGTTCTCTGAAGATGGAAGAGGGGGGCCCAAGCCAAGGGGTGCACCTGGCCTCTAGGAGCCAGAAAGGAAGGGGAACAGACTGTGTCTCAGAGCCCCCACCTTGGTGACACCTTGATTTTCACTCAGTGAGGCAGATAACTAGACATCTTATTTTCCAAACAGTAACATGATACATGAGTGTAGTTTGTTATGGTTTGTTAGAGGAGCAATCAGAAACTCAAAGATGGGAGAAACCATTCCCATGGTCACGAGAATAGAGTCAGGATGCAATGGTCGGAGCATTGCCATGTGACATCTCTCCCTGACTGGTTGACTTCCACAGCAGAAAGAGAACAGGCCAGGCAGCAGGCCCAGGGCAGGGTGTAGCCTCCGGTACTGCGGTGCTCTGCCATCTCTCTGACTGTACTTCAACTCTCAGGGCTGACGACATAACTGATGGGACCCAATGCAAAATGAAAATGCAGGGCCCTTTTACAAACCTTATTATTACACATTCCAAGATGGTAATAGCAGAGCCTTCAGGGCAGTGCCCTTCTAAGCCTGGGTCCCCTGGGAATGCACAGTTCACACCCAGAAAGCCAGCCTGTCACTCATTTTCCCCTTGCCCCTACTCTGCACCAGCCACTTTCTTGCTGCTCCTTAAACTTACTAAGCAAGTATGTACCACAACAACTTTGCACACACCATTTCTTCTGGCTGGAATACGTATCTCCCAGGCACCTGCACGATATAGTTCCCTTGCTTCCTTTAAGTCTTCTTTGTATACATGCTGGCCTTCCCTGAATTTCCCATCTAAAAGGGTAGGTAGCAAAGCCTACACCTCACTCTCACCACTCCATTCCCTCTTCTACCTTGCATATTTCCTATTTATTTCAGCCACTTGTTTATTCTCTGTCTCCCTAACAATAAGGTCAAGCCTTGTCTTATTTACCACTGTGTTTCCAGGGCCTTGAGCAGAGCCTAACACAGCATCCAGAAAACCAAACCCAATGCCGTCAAACCCACTGCAACTCGTAACAACCCCGCGGGACAGGGCAGAAGTGCCCCACAGGATTTCCACGACTGTGTATCTTTACAAAAGCAGACGGCTTCATCTTTCTGTGGAGTGGTTGATGGCACCGAACAGCCGACCTTTGGGTAACAAGCCACGCTTTTTAACCATTGCAGTCCTAGGGCTCTTGTGTAAAGTGTAAATGGTCAAAGGCATCCTTGTTGTATGAATACATGTAAAGAGTCTTGGAAGTGCCTGGCCTGCTGTGGACACATGTTGACTGCCTGCTGAGATGACATCAGACTCCTAGCAAGAAGGACAGGAATGGGCGTGTCACGGGTCTAGGCTCCTTCTCTGTCTACCTCATAGTTTCATTAGAGCATAAACGGTGGCTATAGACTTCCTGAAGAACAAACAGGTATGGCTTCGAAAAGGTACAAGCAGAGTGCTCCTGGGAAGCAAGGATGGCAAAGCGTCGTCTCTCATACTGTAGACACGTTGCTAGGAGAGGCTATTCCTTGGAAAGAGACATGCTTGGATAAGTGGGATGTCAAGAGAGGAAAACCCTTAATGAGGACTGATGCAGTGACTGTGGCAATGGACTCAAGTGTGTCAGAACTGAGGATGGCCCAGGATAGGACAGAGTTCAGATCTTTTTGTTATAAAATCTCTATGAGTCCTACTCAATTCAATAGCACCTAACAACTACTACCTCATGAGGGAGCTCTGGTGGCTTAGTGGTAAGGAGTTGTGTTGCCAACCCAAAGGACCATAGTTTGAACCCACCAGCTGCTCTGGGAAGAAGATGGGCAATGTCCTTCTGTGTGATTTACAGCCTCTGAAAACCCACTGGAGGGTCAGCTATGATTCATTCAGTTCTTACTCGAAGGCACAGAACAACAACTACTGCCACCTAAAGGGAGTCTCTGGGTGGTACAAATAGTTAATGCACTTGGTAGCTTAATGAAAGCTTGGAGGTTCAAGTCCACTAGAAATACCCTGAAGAAAGATTAGGCATCTACTTCTGAAAAGATCAGAAGTAGAAAGCTCTTTGGGGCACAGTTCTCCTGTGGAACACAGAGAGGAAAGTCACCACAAATTGGAGTTGACTGGTTTGCTACCCATTATTGCTGGCATTGACTAAAGGCTTAATTTACAGGCATCATCTTGTTTAATCTTCATATTGAAACTATCCCCAATTAACAGACGAGGAAGCCGGCTTATTGAAGTCCAGTGACTCACTCAAAGCTCTCTGGCTAGTGAGCAGAGCAGTCGGAACGGAAACTGCTCATTTCACTCCATTTCTAGCAGGGCCACTCAGCTGCCTTCACACTGCCTGCTTCAGAGGAAAAGGATCCTTGTGGCACAGTACCTAAGTGGTGAGCTGCTAACCGAAAGGTGGACAGTTTGAACTCACCAGCTGCTCCATGGGGGAATGATATGGCAGTCTGCTCCCATAAAGATGCTATGAGCCATCAACCTGAAGACGACTCACAACAAATCTGAATCCTGCCCTGTTCTGTGCCATCCGCATCACCTCTGACACCACTGGGCAGTCACTGAGTGACTGAGGGACCACAGTCCATCTCACTGAGGGTCTTCCCTCTATGGCTGACCCTCTACCTTTCCAAGCATGATGTCCCTTTCCAAGGAATAGCCTCTCCTAGCAACATGTCCAAAGTATGTGAGACAAAGCTTTGCCATCATGCTTGCCTCCAAGGAGCAAGGCTGCACTCTTCTCAAGACATAACTGGTTTGTCCTTTTGGCCGTCCATAGGATATTTACTTCTCTTCTCCGACACCACAGATCAAAGGCATCACTTCTTTTGTCATCTTTACTCATCATCAGCTCTCAAGTGATTGAAAAGAATAAAGTGCCTACGTCAGGAGCACCTTAGTCTTTAAACTGACATCATTACTCCTAAGTACTTTAGAGAGGCCCCCGACAGTGGACTTTCCCATTACAACACACCTTTTGATTCCCTAACTGCTGCTGCCTGAAGGATGTTAATTGGGGAGTGGCTCTACTCTGTCCTGTAGGGTCACTGTGAGTGAGACTGATGGTTAACAGGTTTGGTTTTGGGCTAGAGAAAACATGCCTTCGCAACACACTTACTTGTATGTTACTTTGTTCAGGCTGCACGTTTTGAGTGCCTGCTTCATGCCATGCACTAGGCTGTGGGTAAAATGGAACAGACAGGAGACCTGGCCCTGCCCTCATCCAGCCTGCATTCTAGTGGAGGAGATAAACATTTCACGGTGCATACAACACAGAAGCAGCCCAGGGATGAGTGGCCTCACCCTGCTGGGTGCCCAGGGCTCAGACAAGGCTTCCCAGGGGATGTGCCAATGAGCTATACACCTGAGGGAGACTAAGGGTCAATCAGGCGGGATTGCAGGCAAGGGAGGAGTATTCCCAGAAGATGCAACAGCTGCTGCTTTTGGCCTAGGGCATGTGGGGACAAACACATGACTCATCCAAGGAGCCAAGAGATGTTCTTGCATCTAGAAAGTGGTGCCGTCCACTCGAGAACTATTCCGCATAAGCCGTAGTACAGAAATGTCTTTCTCAGGCTCCCTAGACCCAAATCTCAGTTCTGACTGTTTCCTTCTCCCCCAGGAGAGGAGGGATGTCTGGGGAAACCGGAGCTCAGGCCAGCCTCATCCACAGCAGGGAGTGCAAACAGCGGGAAGCTGCCCTTGCCTGGGGCTGGCGCCCATTGTGGACCAGCAACCACAGGCACGTCAGGGAAGGAAGAGGTGAGTGGACACCAATGAGGCCACCTCAGGGAGCCCGGTTGCCTCCCTAATCATTTAGCTGGAGAAGAGCAAAATAATCACCACTTAGCTGGCTAATTAATCCCCACAGCAGCCTGGAGTGTTGGCAACAGCTGTATAGTCACAGTATGGTGTGGAAGGTGGGCAGGGTGTGCCGGGGAGCTGGGACATGGGTGTCCCGATCAGCCCTGCATGCAGATCCACATCAAACATTCATCTTTACTTGCTCATTCCTGTCTGCTCACTGTGCACCCATCATGTGTCCCTGTGCATAAGCGTGCACACGGCAGGCATCATCCTTGCCTTAATGGAGCTTAGTGGGACATCAACTGTTGTTGTCAGGTACCGTCAAGCTGCGTATGACTCATAGCAACCCTACGAACAACAGATGTTAGGTCCTGTCAAGTTAAGTACAATTCATACCGATTCTGTGAACAACGGACCTGAACACTGTCCTATTCTGTCATCCTCACAATCTCTGACACACTTGAGCCACCGCTGCAGTCTCTGTGTTAATCAATCTCAATGAGGGTTTTCCACTCTCTTGCTCACCCTCCACTCTCCTAAGCATGACGTTCCTTTCCAAGGAACAGCCTCCCTAGCTACATGTTCAAACTAGGAAAAATGAAGCTTCGCCATCTTTGCCTCCAAGGAGCGCTTTGGCTGCACTTTCTCCAAGACATGTCTGTTTGTTCTGTTGGCAGTCCATGGGATATTCAGTGCTCTCCTCCAACACCACAGCTCAAAGGCATCGATTCTTCTTCTGTCATCCTAATTAACTGTCCAGCTCTCAGATGCATAGCAAGTGGTTGGAAAGACCATGGCCTGTTCATGTACATCCAGTGGTTATCTAGAAATACAGAAGGGCAGCTTCAGGAACTTCCATGCACACGGGAATGGGATAGCCTCTCCATCCGCCCAGCACTGTCTGGGGAAATGTTAACTTTCAAGCTTGATGCTCTTGGACTAGGGATAAGCCCTCAGTTCTGCTCCCAGGCTCTGCCTTGAAGGGCCAGCTTAACCTGGCCCAGCCTCTGAGGTTCTCAAGTCCTGGGAGAATGGAACGTGAAGGTTCTGCTGGGGCCAGGTACTCACTCAAGATGGTTAGTGATTGTCAGGGGATCAAAGGTGCACCTAGCCATGGCTCCACATCTTTCTGAGTGCCCTGTTAGCCTTGGAGCAAAGGGGCCACCCTACATGGGGTAGACTGCCTCAGAGGTACAGCCGCCCAACACTCCAGACAGAGATCATCAGAGCTGGTGAAGGGGGTCATCTTTCAACCTGGAAAAATGGTTTCAAAGGCCCAGTGATCTCGGAGGGGCCGGGTAGGGATTCAGAGTTGAAATAGCAGCTGTGTTCCTAATTTCCCCAGGAAGAGGCCTGGCTGCCACTCCTCTGTGCTGAGTGTTTGCCATTAAAAACAAACAGTATCATTTGGTTCAATGTAAAATGAATTAAAGGAAATTAAACCGCAGAGGCCATGTGGCAAACCATGTCCTCCATTGTCTGCAGCCATTTTTCATCTGCCCCAGCGGGGGGCACGACAGCTTGGGGGGTGTGGAGCCAGGCTCAACAAGCACACAGAGGGCCCACATAGAGGCTGGGGTTCAGGAAGTCCCCTGCGTCTGCTCGGCCCTGTCCCTGCTGCGTCCCTTGGCGGCACAATGTAGCCTTTGAGAGTCTCCCAGGGAACCGAGTGAAGGGAAGAAAACAAAACCAAGCATGAACAACACCACCAACATGATAAGCTGGCTCCTGAGACAGAGGAGAGAAAGCTGAGGAGCTGAGAGAGGAGGAGGTGGGTCAGAGACAGGTGGGACCTGGTACGGACTTGACTACCTCAGCTGCATGAGGTAACAGTCCCCATCTGAATTGGGGAAACTGACTCAGGAAAGTGAGAGAAGGTGGAAGTGGGGAAAGATGGACACAGAGGAAGAACCATGCATTGGTTAAAAGTCTGGACTCCCTCAGTTCAAATCTCCATTCGGCCACTTTCCAGCTGTGTGACTGTGGCAAGGCCCTCATCCTCTCTGTGCCTGCAATGATTGCATTTTTTTTTGAGCAGCTGAAGTCTACTTTTTTTTTTTTAAGTCCACTCTTTAATCACTTCCCTTAGCATGTTCTCACATTTCTGGGCCACAATTCTATTATTCCAGGGCCAGTTAGCTGAGAGCTAAGGTCACCCCCTCTGCTGCCTGACCCTGCAGAATTATTCCAAATGCCCAGTCCTCCAGAAGTCCACACTATCTAACTAGTTAGCCCTGCCCTGCTTGCCATATATAAGCCATCTCCTATTATTGCCAGCCTGGTGTCACCAGGTCCCTGGTGCCACTTCCCCACCATGTGGCTGTGTTTTATGTCGTGCAGTGCCCCGGTTTCTGAGAACTGTGAGTGTAATAAACCACGTTATGCTCCTCAAGTTTGCTGACCCCTCTTTCCTGTATCACATCTGATGTACACTCGTCAACACCTGTGAGATGCACAGCACAATTTTACTTGCTAAAAATAAAGAGGATTAGTAGTGCTTATTGGGGAAGATCAAAGGCTACGTACAGCCTTCAGCACAGATTACACTTGAACATATAAAGCAAATAAAATTTCTCACTACCAAAGCAAAAGGAAACATGATACTAAATGGAGAGCAATTTGAGTTGTCAAGGATTTCATTTCACTTGGATCATCGAACCATGTCCAGGGCAGCAGCAGTCAAAACCATAATGCGCAACATTGGGCAAATCTGCTGAAAAAAGACAGCTTTAAACTGTCTTAAGGCAAGGATGTCACTTTGAGGACTAAGGTGAGCCTGATGCAAGTCACAGTAATTATAATTACCTCATATACATGGACAAGCTGGACAATGAATATGGAAGAGACTGAAGAATAACAGATGCCTTTGAATTAAGGTGTTAGAGAAGAATATTGGCTAGATCATGGATTTCCTGAAGAATGAGTGTGTCTTGTAAAATGCACAGGCAGGATAATAACTTTTGTTTATTCTTATGGTAGTATATGGTGTTATCAAATATTTTTATCAACATCATGGCTCAAAGGCATCAATTCTTCTTCAGGCTTCCTTATTCATTATCCAAGTTTCACATGCATATGTTGTTGTTTTGTGCTGTTGAGTCGGAACTGACCTATAACTGATCTCCTAGTAGGTTTTCAGAGGCAGTAAATTGCACAGGAGGAGACGACCCATCTCTCTCCCATAGAGCAGCTGGTGGATTAAAAATGAGTGCCAGAGGCGACAGGAAAATACCATGGAACATTTGGGCAGGCACACCTTAGTCTTCAAAGTGACATCCTTGCTCTTTATCACTTTAAAACAGTCCTATGTAGAAGATAACGTAATGCTAAACATTAGATACTATTAACTAGGTAACAGTAACATGGGTAAAGATCAGTATCTTTGCTGCCTTCTACTCCATCAATAAAAACATGATGAAATAAGGATCAATTCCTTCAATAACTGCTGCAGACCGAGGGGTACCCTTCTGGGCTCATGCTCTGACTTGAGGAAATGAAAGCAGGAACAGGGAAGTAATTTGCTCAAGGCCCACAACTGGTAAGTGGCTATGGATTTCCTAAGCAGGATATGAACATGAGGTGGTCTGGCTCCAGAGTCCATGATGTAACCCCCGTGCTGTACTTTCTGCATATATTCACCAGGAAAGGAGCCTGGTAGTGCAGTGATTCAGCTCTCGGCTGCTGGCTGAAAGGTTGGCAATCTGAAGCCACCAGACCCTTCGTGGGATAAAAGATGTGGCAAGCTCCTTCTGTGAAGAATTACCACCTCAGAAGCCCTTTGTTCGACTCTGTCTGGAAGGGTCGCTATGCATTGCAGTCACCTTGACGGCAATGTTTTTAACTCTACAAGAGACATTCTTTAAGAGAGATAATCAAGGGGAGGGGGGAAGTAGAAAATGGCAGAATGACAGCTGCGTGTAGAATATCACTATGTGCAAATAGAAAGGTGGGTGGAGAGAACGTCCTATGCATTTGCTTCTAAATATACATAACAGCTCTGAAAGGATGGAGAGATGATTCTGTTGTCTCCTAGCTACAGTGGGAGTCTGAGGTCACCCGGAAGGAGGAGAACGTTTTCACAATATACAGTCAAACCTGTGGACGCCAGAGCTGATGTAAGGCAGAAAACTACCAAAGAAAAACCTCAAATACATCACACTAACATCGAGTGATGGAAAGCAGTTAGTTGAACGCTGACAAAGGTGGAGAACGTGTGAGACCTGGAAGGACAGGGTTTCCCTTTAGGTTCTGGCTGTCACAGGTACTTTGACTTCTGAATCCTCTGATTAAATTACCTATTTCTTTAAAAAAAATCCCTCAATATATCAAATTATACACATGAACGGATGCAAAAGCACTCAACAGAAGATAGAAAGGAAGGTGGACTGGTGAGTAGGTGCTGTCCAGGCTCATAAAACAAACGTGGATCTTAGATGTCTCCCCCTGGGTTACTGACATTTTGGGCTGGATGATTCTTTGTGGGCAAGTTTACTGGAAGAATTTTTTTCTCCTCCACTCAGAGACTCGGGTTCAATGCCAGCCAACGTAACTTAGGCACAGCTATCCACCACAAGCAAGTGAAGCGGGGGCTTGTATGTTGCTATGGTGCATCTGATAGAGGCCATGGTCTTTGCAATCACTTGTTATGCATCAGAGAGTTGGACAATGACTAGGGAGGATAGAAGGAGAATTGATGCCTTTGAGCTGTGGTGCTGGAGAAGAGTATTGAATGTACCATGGACTGCTAGGAAAACAAACAGGTTCATCCTGGAGAGGGTTAAACCGGACTGCTTCTTGGAGGCAAGGATTCTGAGGCTTCGCCTGACATACTTTGGACATGTTGTAAGGAGGTCCTTGGAGAGGGACATCATGCTTGGGAGGGTGGAGGGACAGCGCAGGAGGGGAAGGCCCTCTATGAGGTGGATTTATTCAATGACGGGGGTAATTGGGATGGGTGTGTCGGAGGCGTATGACTGGCACAAGACAGAGCAGGGTTTAGGTCTGCTGTACATAGGGTTGCTATGAGTTGTTGCAAGCAACTCCACAGCACAAAACAATAACAATGTTGCTATGGTGCAAAACAGTTTTTTTTTTTAATTTTTAATTTTATTTCATTATTTTTTGTGTGTACCGTCAAATCAGATCTGACTGATACAGGAGGAGATTGTTCCTCCTTCTCCAGCAGAGCATCTGGTGGATTTGAACCATGTACCTCCAAGATTGCAGTGCAGCTTCTTGCCACTAGGCCACCAGAGCTCGCCACAAAACAGTTTTTAACAGAGCCTCTGTGCCCGATTCAGGCCATCATCTTCTCAATCACCTACTACACATCTGAGAGGTGGACAATGAGTAAGGATGACAGGAGAAGAACTGATGCGTTTGAACTGTGGTTTTGGAGAAGAGTCCTGAACACCCCTTGGACTGTCAGAAGGACAGACAGATATAACTTGGAGCAGCGGCAGCTAGAGAGCATGCACCTTGGAGGCAAAGATGGCGAAGCTTCATCTTTCCTACTTTGGACATGTAGCTAAGTGAGGATGTTCCTTGGAAAGGGGCCTCATGCTTGGAAAGATGGCAGGTCAGCGAAGGAAAGGAAGATCCCAGTGGGATGGATTGCCAGGGTGACTTGGGGGCTCTAGTGTGTCAGAGACGGTGAGGATGGCACAGGATAGGGCGGGGTTCAGATCTGTTGTTTACAGGGTTGCTGTGAGTCGCACTTGATCTGATGGCACCTAACAACAACAACAACAAGTGGACTAAGACTAGGAAGAAAGGGCTGGCAATTGACTCTTGAAAAAGAAGCAGTGAAAACCCAGTGGATCAGAGGGGACTGAAACAGATCATAAGGATGGTGTAGGCAACACTTGGCTCCCTTGCGCATGGGGTTACCATGACTTGGAGGTGACCGACAGGCAGCTGACAGCAGCATTATGGTCTCTACTCACTAGCTGCCAATAGCACTCTGTGTCCAGCAGCGACAACCAGACATTGCCCGGTGACTCCAGGGTGGCAGAAAGCCCAGGCTGAGGGCTGCTGCTGCAACCCCTTCTTCCAGCATCCTTTGCTTGCTCCTGTCCCTGATTCTTGTTCCTGCAGAGTGGTGGGCTGTGAGAATCACACTTCAGAGCTAGGAAACTCAGACCTGCCCTGCTGCAGACAGATGTCTGCTTGGGAGGGAAGGGGTGGCGAGGTGAAAACCTGACCTCTGGAAGGGAAGATGAGCAGATCCGTGTAAAAACTACCATGTGGGCAAAAGTGCCCAGAAACTATACAAGGATTTTAATGGCACAAAAAGTATCATGAATCCTCTTGGCTCTCTCATTTCAAAAGAATCACCTTTCTTACTTTGTCTGCCCAACCCTCACTCTACTCTATTTTGGGAAAAGTACTCCACAGGGTTTTTAGGGGCTGATATTTTAGAAGTTGATCACCAGGCCTTTCTTCCTAGCTACTTCTAGGTAGACTTCAAACCAGTAACCTTTCAGTAAGCAGCTGAATATATTAGCCATTTGCACATTCCAGGGGTTCCCTGAAAGCAAACTGGGACTTAATTATGTCAGTGGAATTGTTGAGAGAAAGGGTAAGTGGTCGGGAAGAACTCTGTGCTGGGGGATAAGTAGGCTTGGCTTTAGTCCTTGGTAGAGAGAGCACAGTGATGGTCCTGAGGTTGAATTCTGGCCTTCGATGCAGGACACTCGGCGTTGATCCCTGGCCAGTGTACCTCAAACACAGCTACCACCTGTCTATCACTGGGAGCCTGCATGCTGCAGTGATGCTGAAGAGGCTTCACTGGAGCTTCTAGGTTATGGCAGAGGAGGAAGAAAGGCCAGGCAATCGTTACCTTACTATCAGTCAATGAAAACCCTATGACCCAAAAGTGTCTTGAATCTGGGTCAACTTGATGAGAGTGAACAATCGTAGAGAACTGACTATTAAGAAGGCTCTTCTACTAGGGAGCTCTGGTAGCCTAGTGGTAAGAAGCTGTGTTGCAATCCCAAAGGCACATGGTTCAAATCTACCAGCTGCTCTGATGGGCAACCTCTTCCTGTGTGATTAACTGCCTTTGAAAACCACCTGAGGGTCAGCTCCAACACAAAAGTACACAACAACAGTAATTTCCACTATATTAGTCCTTGCCTTCAAGTTGGAACTGATTCATAGCTGACCCGTCACTGTATTTCTGAGGCTATAAATCACTTGGGGGGAAGACTGCTCATCTTAATCCCATGCAGCAGATGGAAGGTTCAAATCCGGAGGCTCAGCTTTTGGACCGGAAGTACAGCTCCCCACGGACTAGGCCACCAGAGCTCCCCAAGGCTCTTCATTCTGCCAGTATTATCAAGTTCACGCTCAAGACAGACCCACCCACAAAACAGACTCAGTGCCTTCATTCTCATGAGTTCACTTTCCAATGAGAGAGAAAGAAGAGAAATAAGATAATCTGACAACTTCCGATGCTGATACATACATGCTATGACAGGACAGGGCTTGGGGGCAGGGGAGCTGCAGGTTTCAGAAAACACTTGAAACAGTGTGGCCAAGGATGACTGCTCAGAAAAATGTGTCATAGGAGCTGAGACTTGAAAGATGAGAAGGCGGTGACCGTAGGGACCTGAGAAGAGAAAATGTTGCAGGCAGAGGGAACAGCACATTCAAAGGGCTTTCGATGAAAAGCACTGGGTACCCCGGACGGAAGGAGAGGTGGCCGATGAGGCTGGGCCAGAGTGAACCATGAGGAGCCATAATGACGAGGTTAGAGAGGTGGGCAGGTGCCTGGTCAAGTCACAACGCATGGTGGGTTATGTAGGAAAGTTACCTGGATTAAAAACTCCAAAGGGCAGCTCAAGGCCCAGCCAAAGTGGTGGTTTGGGTTGAAGTTGAAGACCAGTGGCCGCCATATTGAGTCTCATTATCATGATGCCAGCCAACGAGCCTGATACTCCTGGGAGGCCCAGGTGTGTGCGGGTTGCGTGGCAGAGCCCCCCATGTCAGGAAGCAGGTGGGCACTGGTGATGCCAGAGGGATGATTAAGAAGAGCAGGGAAATGAAGAGATTCCCAAAGTCCCCAGACAAGGCAGCTCACCAGGCCTCACACGTCAGGGGCCATCAAGCAAACCCAAATACCACCAGCCCCCCATTATAATCACGACAGTATTCAGAAGGAGCCCACCCTCTTCGTGGATGGCGTAGAGACCCAGGAAAGAACAGCTGTGCTGTGAGCCATTAGGGGTCCCTGCCAGATGCACTCTGTCCACCCTCCCACCCCAGCTGCAAATGAAGACCCGTCCTTTTCTTCTCCCCCGACAAGGATTGATGAGGATTTGGGGGAGCACTCAGACAGGCAAGAAAAGGCTGTGAACCTTTTCCAAGCCTGCAATTTATCTTGAAGAGACTATTCACATCACTTCCACGGGCTGCAGAACGCTCTGACCCGGCACATTAATCTCGCCGAATAAAATAATAATAATCAAGAAGAAGGAGCTGGACAGTTGCCAGGGAGGCATTAATAACTGTCGCCCACACCTCAGTGGCGTAGGGAAGGGGTGTCGGTGCCATCCCCGCCCCCTCGCCTCCACCCATGCCGGCTGCGCGGAGAAGGGGGGGGTGGCTCTAACCTGGCTCTGGGGGAATTCTGTGTGGCTGGTGGGTGCAATTGGCTCCTGAATTAATTTTGGGGCATCTTCCAAAGAAATTCATGGCAGCTAGTATATCTACTAGCAAGAGCAATGGTCTGGAGTTGGACCTAGGTTCAAATCCCCGTGTAGCAATTTACGAGCTGTGTGACTCTGGGCTTGTTCCTTACCCTCTCATTCCTTTTGCTTTCTGCTTGTGAAACCAAGACCCATAAGAGTGAAAAATAATACAGAGATTCTGTGGAAAATAGTTTGTCAAAAGAAGAAATACAGAATTATTACATTCGTGTTAGGTGCTATCCAATCAATTCTGACAACAGACTGGAACGATGCCCTCTCCTGTGAGATCTTCACAGTCTCAGCTGGGCCTAACCTCACTGTTGCGGCTACCATGTGAGTCCATCTCATTGAGGGTCTTAATTTCTTTCATTGACCCCGCATCTTTCCAAGCACGATGTCCTTCTCCAAGGACTGGCCTCTCCTAACAGCATGCTCCAAATATGTGAGACCAAGTCCCTCTATCCTTGCTTCTAAGGAGCTCTCTGGCTGCATTTCTTCCAAGAAAGATGAGTTTATTCTTTTGGCAGTCCAAGAGACGTTCAATAATCTTCACTTCATCAGCACCATAATTCCAAAGAATCAGAGTTCTTAGATCTTTCTTATTCATTGTCCAACTTTCCCAGCAAACGAAGCAACTGAAAACCATGGCTCAGATCAGGTCCATGTTACTATTTAAAGAGACATCCTTGTTCTTTAGCACTCTGAAGAAATCCTTGACAACAGATTTGCCAAATGCAATGCAATGTTTGATTTATGGGCTGCTGGTTACGAATCTAAGTAAAATGGAAACCTTGACAGCTTCGATCTTTTCTCTATCACAATATTCTTTACTGGTCCAGTTGTGAGAACTTTTGTTAATATGGGACCCATAAAGTCTATTCTTGGGAATTTTCTGAGCAGAACTGAAAGCAGGTGTTCAAAGAAATACTTGTATACACATGTTGATAGGTGTATGAGCAACTTGATATGATAGGGAAAAAATGAAAACAAAACAAAACAAAACAAAAACAAACAAAACAAAAACCCCCAACCCTATTGTCCATTAATATATAAATAAAATGTGACAGATTTATGCAATAGAGTATGATTTAGCCAGAACAAAAACGGAAGTACTGATAGAAGCTATAATGTGAATGAACCTTGAAAAACTTACACTAAGTAAATGAAACTAGAACCAAAGGTCAAATACTGTATGATTCCATTTACATAAAGGAAGCTAAGGTGGCTAATGGTAGGGAGTTGTGCTGGCAATCCAAAGTTACATGGTTTGAACCCACCAGCTGCTCCGTGGGAGAAAGATGGGCAATCTCCTCCCATGTGATTAAGCCTCTGAAAACCTGCTGGAGGGTCAGCTATGGGTAGGTTCCAACTCGATGGTACACAACAACCATCACCATTTATACAAAACATGTAGAATAGGTATCTCCACAGAGATAGAAGATGGGTAGTTGCTAGGAGCAGGGAGAGAAGGGAATGGGGAGTGACCGCTTTATGGGCTTAGAGCTTTCTTTTAGGGGGTGTGAGGACATTTGAGAACTACATAGTGGTGACGGCTGTGCAATATAATGGGTGTACCAAATGCCACAGAATTGTACACTTTTGAGGTTTATTTGGTTGCTACGCTGTATGAATTTTGTTGCTGTTGTTATGTACTCTCTGGTTGGAGCTGACTCATAGCTGACCCTCCAGGAAGTTTTCAGAGGCTGTAAATTACATGGGAGGAGACTGCTGATCTTTCTCCCTTGGGGCAGCTAGCTGGTGGACCGGAACCATGTGCTTTTGAGTGGGCAGTACAACTCCTTAGCATTAAGATACTAGAACTCCCTATTCAAACTGTACTTCAACTAAAAATGCAGAAACACAAAGCAAATTGCAACAAATGAAAACCCAAAACTAATAAAGGAGCAAGAGTTAGCAAAGACACAAGGGCAGGGAAGGGTGTTGGAGGTGGAAGGACCAGCAGGTGCAGCGGGCAGCTGGCAGGAGAGGACACACTCACCCTGGATGCTGTGTGGCTTTAAGTGAGTCATTCAAAGCCTCAGTGCCTCAGTTGGCTCAGCTGGAAAATGGGGTTAGAAGAGGGTTTCCCATCGAGACCCACTGTCAGGATGGATTATGTGTAGGGACAGTATGAATGGAACTGTTATGTTGCTGGCACCCAAGAACAACATGTACGAAGATGTGAAAAAAGAAAGGTCTGAATCAGGCACAGAGAATAGTGAGGAGATAAGTGGGAGAGAGCTTAGATGAGAAGAGATGTGGACAGGCAGGCGGGGAACAGCATAAACCCCATCTGCCTCTACTATAATGATAAGCAGCCCACTCCACATTAAATCTTGTTATTTTTGCAACATCTATAGAAGGATACTGTTAACACCTCACCTTTTTCTAGAAGAAGCTTTAGAAACAATGTGATTCGCATGGGATCCAGTGGCTGGCCAGTACCAGGGTCAGGAATGGCCCAGGTGGCCCAGCAAAGATTCCCTGGTTTTCAAAAGCAGCCATGGCCTAGAGGGTTGTATTTTTACTCTGCTTTTCTGTCTTACAAGGTGGGTATTTTTGGACAAATGATCTCATCCTCTCTTTGAGCCTCTGTGTCTTAAGTTGAATAATGGTCAGGCAAAGATACCGCGTGACATTTTCAGTTGTTTCACATGCCTCTGAAAGCTGGACAATGAATAAAAAGAAGACTCAAGAAGAATCGATGCCTTTGGGTTGTGGCGTTGGAGAAGAGGAACTGAACATGCCACAGACTGACAGGAAATCAACCTGTCTCCCAAGGATAGTGGACCTGGTCTCATAGATTCTTTGAATCCCAACAGGAGGGGCCAATCCTTGGAAAGAGGACTCATGCTTGGAAAAGTACAAGGTCAGGGGAGGAGTGGGAGATGCCCAACAAGATAAACTGACACAGTCATTGCAATAAATGGCTTCATGAGAATGGTCCAGGATGAGGCAGGGTTTTGTTCTGTCGTGCACAGCACTGATGTGGAGCTCACCTCACGGCATCAAACAACCCTGTGTCCTGTGCCCCACTGCCCACCTCTGGAACTTTCAAATGTTACCATATAAAGAAAAAAAATGAAAAAAATAATCTTTGCAGATATGACTACCTAATGGGAAAATGATCCTGGATTATCTGGGTGTGCTCTGTTACTGTTGTTGTTAGGTGCCGGCCAGTTCAGGACGAGCCAGAGAGACCCTACGAACAACAAATCTGAACCCTGTCCCATCCTGTGCCATCATCATCTCTGACACACTTCAGCCCAACAGGCAACCAATCTGTCTAGGAAGAAATGCAGTTAGAGCTCCTTAGAAGCACCTATGTTCTATGAGGGAGAGAGTTCAGGGAACTGTTCTTACACAGAAGAGAAGGAAGATGACAGAGTACGTGACGCAGCTTCAAAACAAGGGACAGCAGCAGACACTGGCAGCTGAGAAAGACAGAGAGTTTCCTGTAGAACCTCTCAAAGGAGCATGGCCCCAAAACATCATGATTTTGACCCAGAGAGACTAATTTGGGACCACTGGTCTCCACCTAGAACTGTGTGAGATTACATTTTAGTGGTTTTAGGTCACCAAGTTTGTGCTAAATTTTACAGTAGCTTTAAAACTGAAAATATAACTTGAGATATAAAAACAACAAGTGAGCAGTGATCAGAGGGATCTGACTACCACCAAGGACAAAGAACTGGAAGCAGTGTTTATCCTTGGGCCTGGAGTCCCTCTGCTGAGAAACTCCTAGACTCACAGGAAGAATGATAACAAGGCTGTTCCCCCAGAGCGCAAAAGCTTTTTCTTGGACCTTGTGCCTTGAATTTGGACTTCTAGGCTCCTTAACTGTAAGAACTGTTAAAGCCACCTAATTGTGGTATTTCTGTTTATATCAGCACTCGATAACCAAGACAGAGTGACCCTTCCCCGGAAGACGCAAGACACGTCAACTTGCTGCTTCTCTCTCTCTCTCTCAGGTAAAATTTAGATGAGAAAAACACCAAGAAAACTTTTAACAAGAAACTTATGAAGGAAGGAACTTGGACAGTCAAGGTTTGATAGAAAAGTGGATACAATCAAAAGCCATGTCTAGCCTGAAGGACACACAAGAAACAGATAAGGGAGAAAACCAGTGAGGCAGTGGTGAATCAGAGGTAGCAGTCTCACCGTTCATGTGGGAGATAAGGGCTCAATTCCAGGCCAGTGTACCTCATGAGCAGCTACCATCCATTTGAATGTGGAGGCATGTGTGTTGTTGTGACACTAGACAGGTTTTCTTAGTCAGAAGCTTCCAGACTAAGATGAACCAGGAAGAAAGGCCTGGTGATTTATTACTGAAAGTCAGCAAATGAAAACTCTATGGGTTACAATGGTCCACTCCTCACTGGTGATGGGGATGATACAGGACTGGGCAGCATTTAGTTCCACTCCGCTTGGGATCACTATGACTTGAGAGTCAACTCAATAGGAGATGACAACAACAACAACAGCAGTGAGGACCGTGGAGGGTAGGCTCTATTTTATACAAGCCAACATTCACTGTTCCTTCTCTCTTTACCCCTCAAGAAGATTCCTTTAGCATCTGTATAACCAGCAAGACTGAGGTCACCTGGTAGCCACAGCCGGTGCCTACCTTGGACTTGACCGCCAGGATGATCTTTGGCAGGGCCACGATGAGGCACTTGAGGGCAATGGTGATGTACTTCAGCACGAAGTCTGCGATCCCCACAATCCACAGCAGGTCAAAGAAGTCCAGCGTGTCCAGGTTAGGTTTCAGGAATATGAGGCTGCAAGGGAGGAGTCAGAGAGTCAGGATGCTCGGGGGAGGCCTGGTCCTCAGAGGCCCCACTACTTCTTTGGGGAGCTATGTAATTTTATTGAACTGAGACTCAGACATTTGCATCCTGTTCCTGAATCTGTTATCAAGCTGCTGGGTAACCTTAGGAGCTGCTTAACCTCAGATACCATAAGGGTCAAATGATGAGGTTGGCGTGTCACACTGCCATGGCCCCTCTAGTTTTATGGGTCCACAACCAGCTTCACAAGAGGAAATGGAAGGAAGGAAATCAATGTGTCGGAAATGCTATCTGCTAAGCTCTTTGTTCACTCTCTCACATTATATTTTGATAACAGTGAGCGAAGTTTATCTCCACTTTTAACCTACCACCCACCCATTGCTCTTGAGTTGCTTTTGATTCATGGTGACCCCCACCTGCAAAAGGCTTTCAAGGCTGCAAATCTGAATGCGAGGAGACTGCCCATCTTCCTGCATGGAGTGACTGGTGGATTCGAACCACTGAACTGCTGAACTTACAGTGAAGAGACCAACATATTGTAATGTACCACGTGACCAGGTGCCCCTGAGCTCCTAAACCACTAGGCCACCAGAGCTCCCCACTCCTCATTGGGTCCCTCCATCAACAATGGTCATGTTGTTGTTGATCCTTCCACTTTATAAATGAGTCCTTAAAGCTGGGAGCATCCAGTGGGGACGGGGCAGGACCAGGCAATATTTCACTCCTTTGTGAGCTGTTGGGAGACCAGGCAATATTTCACTCCTTTGTGAGCTGTGGGAGCCAGCAGTAACAACACCAAAGCTCAGAGTTACTCAAAGTCATACTCCATGATAAGCATACAAGATTAATGTCAGAGAGACTTAAATTTGAGTCTAGGCTTCTCTATTGCTGCCTGGCCCTGGGCAGGTGACATCAATTCTGAAACCTCAGTGTTCTCATCAATGAAATGGGACTCATTCTTAACTCTCCTGATACTGTTGGCAGGATCTGATGAGATAGTAGACATAACACAGCCCCTACCATGCAGCAATGATGAAAATAGCAACTCTGTAAGGCAGATACTATTATCCACCCATTTTGCGGATGAGTTAACTGAGGCATAGAAAGGGAACATGCACAATGTTACACAAAAAGTAAAGGGCCGAGTGGGTTTGAACCCAGGCATCTTGGCTGCAGCTGGTGCTCTCAAGCCTATCCCTACAGTGCTCCTCAGAAGGTGGAAACTATCTTACCTGTCTGTGACCAGGTCAGTTAAACTCACACGCAATCCCTGCTGACAGACCACAAGCTCTCAGTCCGCCACTGGCCCACATACCACGCTCTCAGTATCTCTGCTTTCTATCACCTCACAGGACGATGATGTTATTGATAATAATAATAATAGACGCTTAAATATTCTGCCACCTTACACCATGTCGGTCCGGCTCCATGCACGTACTGTAGCTTAACTCACTTTGTCTTCCCAAAGATACTATGAAATAAGTACTATGGTTATTCCGTTTTTAAGGAGGGGAAATGGAGCACTAAGTGGAGGAGTAATTTGCCAGCAGTGTTTCTGCTGGAATACGAGGCTGGGTTTAGAACCAGCCCTCAATACGGGCTGGTTCCCTTCTCCCATCTTCCTGCTGGATTAGTGGCTATAAACAAAGATCAGACCAAGTCCTATCCCCTCCAGGGGACCACATACAAGGCACAGAGTAGCTGCTTTCTGAACACAGCAGAAACATTCTGTGAGGTTGGCAGAAAAGGGTTCACAGTGAACCTCCCTTACTGTGCAGGCTGGGAATGTAGACAAGACATTGGCAAATCCACGAAAGAGACTTAGGTTTGATTCCCAGACAATGCATCTCATGAGCAGCCACAGAGAAGACCTTCATGTTGCATCAAGACCCAGAAAGACTAAGAAGAAAGGCCTGGCAACCTACTTCTGAAAAATCAGCCAGCACAAACCCTACAGATGATAATAGTCTGATTCACGTTGATCCTGGAGATGCTGTGGGGCTGGGTGGCCCTCACTGGCGGCCGACTTGACAGTAGCTAACAACACAAAAGATGTACATTGTCATTTTTAAATCTTACTTTTAAAAATCTATTAGGAAAAATGAAACAAAACATTATTTATCTATGTATATATAAAAAAACACCTTTGAAAACATAGAGAAAAAAGTCAATGAGAAAAGAACCCCAAACTATGTAGCATGCAATTGCTCACAAAACGCATCTCAGCTCTGTCCCTGCTGGGGGATTCTATGCCTTTGAATTTGAGTGACCAAAACTCAAGGTAGATGAGGGTCCTGCAGACTCTAGCTGAAACTCAAGGAGGAAGCACAGTAGACCTGGGGGACTTCTGTGTCCTTCCTGATGCATTATCACCTTAGGGTTGGGGTCCAGGGTTTGAATTAATCTGAGATTCAGGACTAAGGTCCATCCTTGGAGAGTCTGAATTCTGCCACTCACAAGCCCTGTGACCTGCAGCGAATGATTTAACCTCTTTAAACTTTGCCTTGTTTCCTCATTTGTTAAACGGTGAGCAGATTAAGCCTCACCTTATGCACTTTAACAGGCTCATTAGAAAAGCCAAATGTCAGAGTCTGGATAAAAGTGTTTGATAAAGTAGGCAACATTTGACATAGCATAACGTTCTAATTTTATGATTAATTACTCTCATTGTTGATGGCGGTGCCTAATGAGGAGGGAGCTCTCTGGTGGCCTAGTGGGGTAAGAAGCTGTGCTGCCAACCTAAAGGCGGGCGGTTTGAATCCACCAGCCGCTGAAGGAGAAGGATGGGCAATTTCCTCCTGTGTGATTTACAGCCTCTGAAAACCCATCAGAGGGTAAGCCATTAGTCAGTTCCGACTTGACAGCAATGAGTTGAATTGAATGAAGAGTAAAGCTTGACCTAACGTGTTAGTCCATGTGACTGATAGAGGGAGGCCTATTTGGCGTAGTGGTTAAAGTGCTTGCTTGGTAACCGATTTGGTCAGTAATTTGAATGCACTCGCTGCTCTGTGGGGGAAAGGTGAGGCAGTTGGTTTCCATACAGACTGTTGTTATTATGAGGAGCTCTCAAGTTGACTATGATTCACAGCGATCGTACGAACAACAGATCCAGCCTCGCTCCCTCCTGAGATGTCCTCACCATCTCTGTTATGCCCTCGTCCGCTGTGGTCATCACTGAGTCGATCCATCTCATCTTCCTTTCTTCTGTTGACCCTCTCCCTTTCCAAATATGGTATCTGCAAAGACTTGGTCTTCCTTGACATATGACTAAAGTGAGTGGACTTGGATGGAGAAATGTCACCATCCTTGCTTTTAAGGAGCCCTCTGGTTGCACCTCCTTTCGACAGATGTGTTTGTTCTTTACATTTTAAATGAGTAAAACCCCATAAAAATTACAGTCTTGGAAACCCTACAGGGCAGGTCTACTCTATCTTCCAGGGTCATGAGCTGCTGGAATTGAATGGACAGTCTGTTTTTTAAGTAACTCATGCCATCAGCCATGTAGTTACGTACGTAAGTTATTACTGTTCTCTGTTAATGTCACTGTTGTTGTTGTTATGTGCTGTTGAGTAGCTTGCGACTCATAGCGACCCTATGTACAACAGCCCTAAACTCCGCTCTGTCCTGTGCCAATCGCACTGTCTCTGACACACCCATCCCGATTACCCCAGTCACTGAATCAATCCACCTCATAGAGGGCCTTCCCCTCCTGCTCTGTCCCTCCACCCTCCCAAGCATGATGTCCTTCTCCTAGGACTGGTCCCCTCCTTACAACATGTCCAAAGTATGTTAGACGGAGCCTCAGAATCCTTGCCTCCAAGGAGCCACCCAGTTTAACCCTTTATAGGATGAATCGGTTTTCTTGGCAGTCCATGGTACCCTCATTACTCTTCTCCAGCACCACAGCTCAAAGGCATCAATTCTCCTTCTATCCTCCTTAGTCACTGTCTAACTCTCTGATGCATAACAAGTGATAGCAAAGACCATGGCCTGTTTCAGATGCACCTTAGTCTCCAGAGAGACACCATTGCTCTTCAGTACTTTGGAGAGGTCTCTAACAGCAGACTTTCCCATTGTGATACGTTTTTTGATTTCCTGGCTACTGGTGCCAGGAGTGTTGACGGTGGAGCCAAGCAAACTAGGATTGAGATTCTCCTTTTTGGGAATAATTAATGAAGATAATGCTAAATCTTTTCATTTTTAAAGCATTAAATTAAATTCTTAGTACTTTAGAAAGGGAGCTCTGGTGGCCTAGTGCAAAAAGCTGTGCTGCAACCCTGAAGGAACACAGTTCGAATCCAACCGCTGCTCCGCAGGAGAAGGATGGGTAATGTCCATGTGATTAACTGCCTCTGAAAACCTGCCGGAGGGTCAGCTGTAGGATGGTTCCTACTCAGAGGTACACAATAACAACAAGAGTACTTTAGAAAGAAATAAGTAATTATTAATCCATAGAAATTCTTTCCTTTCTCAAACAACAACCAGAGAAGGCTATCAGGAAGCCAAACTCCAGACACAGAATGATGCAGAAAGTGAGCTCTGGTAAGTGAATGTACCACCACCTGAGGGCTCTGAGCTAAATCTGACAGAGTTAAGTCACTTCTTCGTCTAACTGCATTGCAGGAGGACAGAGAAGGCAGACTGTAGAAGCCACCGAACTAGTCTGGGACTGTCACCAGGGGAGGCCATCGACACAATCAAAGAAGGGAGTGAGTGCCACAGAGCTCTCTTCATAGAGCAATGGCAGGGTGTCACCGGGAAAGCAGTCTTGGTGGTGCACCAGTTAAGTGTTCCTCAGCTAACTAAAAGGTGGATGGGTCAAACATAACCAATGGCTACACAGGAGAAAGAAGTGAC
>NW_006399839.1:2512196-2524995 GCF_000299155.1 Elephantulus edwardii | reverse complement strand
CTTCCAAATATACATACATACATACACATATACATATACAGACACACATCACACACACACATAATATACATACATATATCATACACACACACACACACGCACACACACGCACACACACATATTTGCTGTTGTTGTGTGCCATCAAGTCAACTCCAACTCATAGCGATCCTATGTACAAAAGCCCTAAACCCGGCTATAGCCTGTGTCAATCTCATTGTCTCCAACACACCTTCCCCCAATACCTCATCAACAGACAGGTAAGAGCCAAGGAAAACTGTGGGTCAGTTCTACTCTGTTACACAGTGTTACTATGGGTTAAAATCTGCTTGACAGCACTCACAAGGAGTGGGTATATGAACCAAATTGAGGTAGGAATGGCAGTAGGCAGCACTACAGATACCCCAATAACTAGGTGTCTCCGTGACGGCATTCAGGAAGGGGACCTCGCCCTGCTTGGTCCTTTACTTTCATTTACTTACATTTCTATCTGTGCAGCCAGGCTGGCTCGGCCCTGGCTTGATGGGGGCACAGATCTCTGCGCCTGCATATCTGACCGTGCCCAGAGAATGGCATTAACTGGAAACCATGCAAGGAGAATTCTGGGAAGCTCCACCTCCCTTTCTCCTCCCCAGGACCTTGGCTATCCAGACCATGCAACTAATGCATGATGTGAGAAGTGGACTGATGCCTCAGAATGGACTCTCCAAAGTTGCTTTTTTGGGTGATCCCCAGAAGGTGGGGTGGCCGTTTGTTCAACTCTCGAAGTATATTTTCAGAACAGATGCACATGATTTGAAAGCCTGACTTGAGTTTCACCTTGTCTGAGAAGAGTCACTGACCCTCTTCTTCCCCCGGACCCCTTTCCACAAAGAACTCTTCTTTCAACGACAACCACCCTGCAGAATTCCACGAGCATCTTCAGCTTGGTGAGGATGCTAACTCAGTGACTCCCAAACATTTTCCAAAGAGCTCCGGTGGCATTAGTGGTAAGGAGCCGTGCTGCCAACCCAGAGGCACACAGTTCAAATCTACTAGCCACTCTATGAAAGCAAGACTGGCCATCTCCTCCCCTGTGATTTACTGTCTGAAAACTCTCTGGAGGGTCAGTTATCAGTTGGTTCTGACTCAACGGTACACAGTAACAACAAACATTTGTTCCCCACAAGACTTGCTCATTTTTCATTTCATTATTAATGGAAAACTAGAATCAAAATAGAAATCCATTGTAAATATTTTATTTCTTCAAATCAAACACACTTAAAGGATTAAGTGTTTTAAGTCTTTGCTTGATTAAGTCTTTGCTGTTAAAAAGCTCTTTATTTTAGGAAATAATGGCAGTAGTTGACAATATTTGGTTGGTGTTATTGTAAGGTGCTGGTGAGTCTACTGTAGCTGATAGTGACTAAACAAACAACAGATGTGCAATCTTGTGCCATTCTCACGATGCCCAAGCAGTCACCGTGTCAATTCATCTCCTTGAGGGGATTCTTTTGTTCTTAAATGAAGGAACACACTGGTATATCTGGTGGAACCTCTGATCTTTGTTTTGGGATGTTTTACTGGTCTATGAAATCCCAAAGTTAAGGACCCAATTTTACTATTATTATTCTTTAATGAAAGACATTAATTTATTGATAATTCAATCTGGCTACAGCATTTGAAAGCCAAAATACAAGCAAGCAACCACATTCAAGTAGCACCTCAATTGGACCAGCACTTAAGCAGCTCTTACGAGCTTGGCATTATTCTCATTGTCATTGTTAGGTGCCATAGTGTCAAGCAGATCAGGATACAATGACCCCGCAGAGTTTCCTAGGCTGTGGTTTTCATGGAAACAGTTTGCCAGGCCTTTCTCCCATGGACACAGGCCAAACTTTCAGTTAAGAACCAAGTGCTTAACTACTGTGCCACTAAGGCTCCTTAAGCTTGTTGTTATTATGTGCTATTGCCGCGCTTGCAACTCGTAGTGACTGTATGTACAACAGCTCTGAACCCTGTTCTATCTTGAACCAACCTCGTTGTCCCTGATACACCCACCCATTTCCCCAGTCACTGAGTCAATCCATCTCATCCAGGGTCTTCCTCTCTAGTCCAATTCCACCAGGTGCCCTATCAAGCGAAAGATGGGCAGTTGCTTCCCATGTGATTTTATAGCCTCTGAAAACCCACTTAAGGGTCAGCTATGAGTCAGTTCTGATTTGATGGTGATGAGCTGAGTTAAATTATTATTATTGACTGAGAAGGAGCCCTGGTGGCAAAATGGCCAAAGCCAATGGCCACCCACCCAAAGATCAGTGGTTTGAATCTACCAGATGCTCTGCAGGAGAAAGATGTGGCAGTCAGGGGGCTTTTGTAAAGAAGTCCTGCCTGGGAGACCCTGTGGGTAGTTCTACTCCTGCAGGGTCACTATAAGTGGGCATCAACTTGAGGGCAGCGGGAGGGTTGGGTGGCTGGACTGGAGATAGTTTTGGTTTCTTTTTATGGGTTTTCCAACTATTAAAAACATAATACTTTTAAAATTAGAAAAATAAGCCAATGTTAACATTCCAAAACTAAGAAAAGATATGGAAGAATTTAAAGGCATATTGCTAGGTGAAAGACTAAACCTATAGTAGAATTGCTAGGATATAGTAGGTTGCTAGGGTAATGGGGATATTTTCAGGGATGTTTATGCTACATCAAGACTAAGTGATTGGCTTGATTCCTCTGGCTCTGGCGAATCACGTGCCACCGTGTTATAAAAACATCTCAGTTTATAAGTCAGGTGGGAAGCTACGGGCCTGGGACAGGGAGCTCAGCATCTGCTCAGCTCTCACCACATGAGAAGACATATTCACCTTCTCAAAAAAAGAAGTACTATTGTTACAGCAAAAAAAGTTATGACAAAAAATTTATAAAATATCAGTAACTATAAGAAATAATGACCAACATATCTAAAACTTAAGAGTAACACAGCTAATATTTCAGGTCAGGAGTCAGCAAACTTTTTGTGGAAAGGGCCAGAGAGTAAATAGTTTAGGATCTGTAGGTCACGTGGCCTCTGTTGCAATGACTCAATTCCGCTGGTGCAGCACAAAGGCAACAAAGATAGTATGTTAAGGCTGTGTTCCAATAAAACTTTATTTATAACAACAGGTAGGTTGCTAGAGTTAGTAACCTCTGTATTAATGCACATCTTTATAAATTTTTAAAAGTGTAAAGGAGAAGCGTGGCGTTAGGATTGGTGGACAAGCTATCAACAATCTGCGTTATGCAGATGACACAACCTTGCTCACTGAAACTGAGGAGGACCTCATGCACTTACTGCAGAGGGTCAAGGACTGCAGCCTTCAATATGGACTGAGGCTCAATGTCAAGAAGACAAAACTTCTCACCACTGGACCAATCGGTAGCATCAGGATGGATGGCGAAGAGATTGAGATTGTTCACAGCTTCAGTTTGCTCGGCTCCACGGTCAACACTCTTGGAATCAGTAGCCAGGAAATCAAAAAACGTATTGCGATGAGAAAGTCTGCGGTTAAGGACCTCTCCAAAATACTCAAGAGCAACAGTGTCTCTCTGGAGACTAAGGTGCGCCTGATACAGGCCATGGTTCTTGCAATCACTTGTTAGGCATCAGAGAGTTGGACAATGACTAGGGAGGATAGAAGGAGAATTGATGCCTTTGAGCTGTGGTGCTGGAGAAGAGTATTGAATGTATCATGGACTGCCAAGAAAACAAACAGATTCATCGTAGAGAGGATTAAACCAGGCTGCTCCTTGGAGGCAAGGATTCTGGGGCTTCGTCTGACATACTTTGGACATGTTGTAAGGAGAGACAGGTCTTTAGAGAGGGACATCATGCTGGGTAGAGTAGAAGGACAGCGCAGGAGGGGAAGACCCTCTATGAGGTAGATTGATTCAGTGACTGGGGCACTCGGGATGGGTGTGTCAGAGGCAATGAGATTGGCACAGGATAGAGCAGGGTTTAGGGCTGTTGTACATAGGGTCGCTATGAGTCGCAAACGACTCGACGGCACATAACAACAACAACAAATCTCTATAGATTCTAATTCATAGATACAACAGAACTACCTTACAGGGTTTCCCAGATAGGCTGTAGTCTTTCAGTTAGCTGCTGAGTGCTTAATTACTGGGCCACCAGGGCTCCTTACGAAGATACATACATTACTATTTTTTTTTTTAATTTTATTATTTTTTTCTGTGTGTACCATCAAATTGGATCTGACTGGTATAGGAGGAGATTGTCCCTCCTTCTCCAGCAGAGCATCTGGTGGATTCAAACATTAGTATAATGTTTAAAAGCTACAAATCTATAAAACAGAAAAAACTATGGAGGGACAAAAAGCATCATGGTGAAGAGTATATTTCCCACCCAGGGGTAATTACTGTTGCCAGTTTTCTGTCTGTCTTCCCGTTTTCTGTCTGTCCTTCCATAAATCCTCTAGGCCTTCACTGTCCAATACAGCAGCTACTGGTGAGGCTGTGCTCTGAAACACGGCCAGTCTGAAATGACATGTATTTTAAGTGCAAAATGCCAGACTGCAAAGATGACATAAAAAAGAATGTAAAATATCTCAGTAATTTCTTTATACCGATTGCTTTTTTGAGATGATAACGTTTTGGATATGCTCAGGTAAATAAAACCTATGACTAAAGTTAATTCCATCTATCTTTTTTCTTTCTTTTTTTTTTTTTGAGAGATCTCTGATGGCCTAGAGGTAAGGAGCTGCACTGTCAACCCAAAGATATGTGGTCCGAATCTACCATCTGTTCCATGGGAGAAAGTTGGGCCATCTCCTCCTATGTGATTTACTACCTCTGAAAACCTCCTGGAGGATCAGCTCTGGTAGATTCTGACTTGACAGTACACAACAACAACAATAACCTCTTTTTAAATGTGGTTATCATGAAATGCAAAATTACACTTGTCTTAAACTTCTATGGAGTATGCTGCTCTTGGGATATGCATGTCTGGCAGCATGGTAAGATTAGGGAGATACAGCTTGAAACAGAGCTGCTGCGTCACACTCAAGTGAAAGGACTGGGTGCCCTAAGCCCACCGATCTCCCTGCCCCCTCACACCCACTGTAGGAATCAAATCCCCCTGCTGACCTGTTGTACAGCTGCTGGGAACTGAATGTGTACAGCACATACAGGGTGTTCCCCGCCAGAAAGGCCAAGATCCACAAGATGACCAGCACTGACCTCTTCTCCTGTAGACAAGACAAGACACCTGTGGGATGCTGTGAAGCACGCATGACAGAACATTATAGAATGTTCCCTGATGAATGACAACTCTCCCTTTCTTGAGGGTTTGCAGAAGACAGAATTGATACTGAAGAGACAGATAGTAATAACACCTTTCCGTTCCACTTGAACCGAAGGGATGGTCACAGAGAAGTGACATAATTGTGAAAACTCATCTGGAGAACTATCTGGGAAGCTGAAAGACTGTGGCCAGCTACGTGGATCCAGCATGAAAGGCTTTGGCTGAAATCTTAGGTGTACTGCCTGAGAGCTGTATAATCCAGGCAGGTTACTTACACTTTCATTATTTCTCTTTCCTCATCTGAAAAATGGGTGTATATTAGTACTACACTGTAAAGTTCTTATTTTATTTTATTATATTTTGTGTGTGTACCGTGAAATCGAATCTGACTGGTACAGGAGGAGATTGCCCCTCCTTCTCCAGCGAAGTATCTGGTGGATTCGAACTGCATACCTCTAGGAGTACAGTGCAGCGTTCTGAGAATGAACATACATAAATGCTCTCAGCACAGTGGCCAAGACACAGCACCTGTGAGCTGCTTACTGCTCAGAACTGTGATCCAGAGAGGTTAATTAATCATTGATCAAGGGCACCGGTTTCAAGCCCTAATGCTCACATTTGAAAATGGGGTGTTACTAAGCGTTCATATTTATAAGCATGAAACATTCAGTCTATATGGACATATATTCAAGGCTCACTCTGGTGGCTTCATGGTAAAGAATTGTGCTGCCGATGAAAAGGTAGGTGGTTCAAATCCACCAGCTGCTCCATGCGACAAAGATGAGCAATCTCCTCCTATGTGACTTCTAGCCTCTGAAAATCCACTGGACGGTAAGCCATGGGTCATTTCTGACTCCATGGTATACAACAACAGTAACAACTGATAGTCCCAATTGTTAGGATTTTATGGCCCAGTGGTAGATTCCAGTTTGCTGGTTAGGAACATCATCTCTAATATTTCCATGGCTTTCTGGAATGCTCTTTACGCTGTTTGTTCAATACAGGGCGGCACTTCTAGGACTGAATTCAAACCATTATCTCTGATCATTATGCTTATTTACAATCAGCTGCAAATATCTTTCTCCACCCTCATTTGACACCCAGAAAGATAATGTGGAAACACTTGTCCGATTGCTTTTTCAGAGAGCTCCTTGGCCTGAGAGCAAGTCCTTGGAAATGCCTGGAGGGAGTGCAGAGAAAGGCCCTGTTCCCTGGGAGACAGGCACAGACCCGTCTGCTGGCGATTCTGAAAAGCACATCTTTTCCTGGACCAGGGCGGCTGCATTGCTGGAATAAGATGAGGTCATAACTCTCGCCGTATAGCCTTCCCTGCGGTTTCGGTAAATGCTCAATACATTCTGTCTCCAGACACAGTCCAGCGCCCCACGCGCTGTTAGGATCCACATTTCCACGGAGTGGACAGGGTAAATGATGCATCTCCAGCCTCCCATTATTCCAGGAGTGGCTGAGGTTAATGATCCCAGAAACCACCTCCAACCAAAAACTGCTCTTATCAATGTGATTAATCCACTTGGCAGCCCTTTTTACCCCAATAAATAATAGACTTCAGTTTAATTCTCTTTAAATCCAGAACAAAGATGGAACAGAAAGGAGGGGGCTGGTTAGCAATGCTCTGAGAAGCCATACCCAGAAGGATGCAGGGGGACAGAGATCCAATAAGAAGCTAAGAATGGCTAAGCTTTCTGGAAGTGACAGGACACACTGTCATTACTACATTCCCTCAAGTCTGATCCAACTCATAGCTACATGAGTTCAGGCAAAACTCCACTTGTGGCTTCATAGTGTTTCTGAAAGGCTTCTGGAGGTCTGCCTATGGACTGAGACATGCACTGC
Source organism: Elephantulus edwardii (assembly GCF_000299155.1). Lineage (NCBI taxonomy): Eukaryota > Metazoa > Chordata > Mammalia > Macroscelidea > Macroscelididae > Elephantulus > Elephantulus edwardii. The sequence goes on along the minus strand of NW_006399839.1, from coordinate 2,517,869 downwards.
CCCTCAAATTTCAAATCAACACCCTACTTGAGCAGAATCAGTCCCCAAAGCCTCTCCCTATGCTGTTGAATCAACCTCCTGTTTTAAAAGCACCCAAAGGGGTTTACATGAAATGGTCTTTTCAATTACTTCCAGTGTATCGGAAAACTGGACAATGACTAAGCAGAACAAAACAAGAATCCATGCCTTTGAGTTGTGGCACTGGAGAAGAGTAATGAATATCCCACGGACTGCCAAGAAAACAAATAGATCTGTCCCGGAAAAAGTGAAACCAGGGTGCTCCTAGGAGGCAGGGATGGTGAAACTCTGATGGGCACGTTGTTAGGACAGTCCTTGGAGAGCGACATCGTGCTTGGAAAAGCTGAAGGTCAGTGCACAAGAGGAAGACCCCTGTGAGATGGACTGACACAGTGATTATAGCAATAGGGGACAGGCGTGTTGGAGATGGTAAGACTGGCTCGGGATAGGGCAAGGTTCAGAGCCACAGGGTTACTATGATTTGTCAAACACTTGATAATACATAACAACAATAGGGGTCAAGAAGAACCTCTCATTCCATTTCCAATTCTGGAACTCAAAGTGCTTATGGACTAAATGGAGACTAAGCTGCGCTCTGTGGCAGCTTAAGTGTTTTTAATAAAGCAGAGGGCGCCACAGAAGGGTCAAAGGTGATGGCCATTATGGGGTCACATGCACAGTAGAAATTGTGTTTAAAAAAACATAGTGCAGGCGAGCTCTGGTGGCCTAGTAGCAAGAAGCTGCATTGCAATCCCAGAGGTGAGCGGTTTGAATCCACTAGATGCTCTGCTGGAGAAGGAGGGACAATTTCCTCCTGTACCAGTCAGATCTGATTGATGATACACACACACACACACACACACACACACACACAAACAATAAAAAAAATACAGTGCAATTAAGTATTTCCTATGCTAAATGCCTTTCATGCATGATCCTGTTCAATCCTCTCTATGAAGACAGCCTTCCTTGACAGAGGTGATGACTGAGGTACAGGTTACCATGGTAATCTGTCTAAAAGCTCACAGTGAGGTGAGCTCTGGTGGCCTAGTGGAAAGAAGCTGCACTACAATCTCAGAAGTGAGTGGTTCAAATCCACCAGATGTTCTGCGGAGAAGGAGGGATAATCTCCTCCTGTACCAGTAAGATCCGATTTGACAGTATGCACAAAACAAAACAAAAACAAAAAAACCACACCCCTCCAAAAAACAAACAAAAATCTCACAATGAGTGGAGGAAACGGGATTTGAACCCAGAGTGGATAGAGGGTCTGGGTCAACTGCCTGGTTTTAAATTCCGAAGTCACCACCTGTACTGACTGTGTGAAGCAGGGAACATGGTGTCTCCGAGCCATTCCTTGCTTCCCGATTTGGACACTAAGAATGACCGCACTTTCCCTTTCAGCGATATTGAGATGAATCTTCCAGATGACATGTGCATAGGCTTCGCCTGTTCTGGACAAAGTCCTACTGAAGAGTAAATATGAGCTGGGATGACTTCATCATGATGCTGGTGAAATCCAGTAGTACCAGTGGCCTGGTCTCCACGATAAGCGAAAGTGAGTTGAAAGGCTGAATGCCAAGAGGGCCTGGGCTGGTAGCACGTAGAGGACATTCTGCTGTTAGGGGCACAAAAGGATGGCATAGTTTGGAATCTATCTAGGGTGATTGTCAGAAGAAAGGCCACCCAAGATGTCCATGTCCTCCTAATCCTAGAACTCTGTGAGTATGTTAAAGCCCATGACAAAGGGGAGTTAAGGGGGCAGGAAGAATGAATGTTGTTAATCAGCTGCATTACAAAAAATAAAGATTATTCTGGATCATCTAGATGAGCTCAATGTCACCACAAGGGTCCTTAAAAGGAGGTAGAAGAGGAGAGACAGAAGGAAACTGACATTGGGTGCATGGCCAGAGAGAAACCATGGGGTTGATATGAAGATGGAGAAAGGGGCCATGGGTCAAGGAATGCAGACAGTGTCTCCAAACGGGGAAAGGCAAAGAAATAGATTCTTCCTCGGAGCCTCTACAAAAGACTCCCTTATTGATTTTATGATTTCAGTTCCAGTTTTTACTTCCGAAGTACAAAACTGTAAGGTAGTAAATTAGTGTTTTAATCCACTCACTATAAAAATATGTGGTCATATAATAAATAATACACCAAGTGACTCACCTTCAATGAGACTTGCTCTCGGAGTGTGGAGTTGGCGTAGGCAAAGGTACTGGCCATCCCAATGCACACAGCAATGCCTGCAGGACAGAGAAGGGTCCAACACAAAAAGCCACTGTTCAACACCCACAACGTCAACTACAGCATGGGTCTACAAAGACTCATGAGTAAAGGTAAAAAAAACAAAACAACCCTATCCCTGGTGCCATCAGAGCAGATAGGGTACTTACAGAAATGAAAAATAATTACAACTTCTTGGCGAGGGGGAAATTGGGAAGCCACATAAACCACTAAGAACTCTGAATCCTAAGTGTAGGCCCCTGGTTTATGGACAGGATTCGGCCATTGTAGGGTATTTTACAGCTCCAGGTTAAGACTATGGCTTCTTTAGGTCAGGGATCAAATTCAGGCTTTACCACTTGTTATCTGAGCCAACTTAGGCAAGACACCACATCTCCTTGAACCCCAGTTTCCTCATCTGTTAAAAATGGGGATAATAATAATAGTAACATTGTAAAGAGATAATGCTCATATGTGCAATCTCTAGCAGAGGGTATTATGTATAATAAAAACATACACAGGAGACCATAACATATGAATGAATTAAAGTGTTATTTTAAAGAAGAATAAGGTTCCAGGATGAGAGGTAAGTGTGACCTAGGTAGACTGGTTATGGGACTGAACTTTAGTATAGATTTCATTTAGATAGATTTCATTTCACTGTTACCAGGGTATGTCAACCTAGAACCCTGGAATTTTTCCTGAGCAGCAATTTCCCCAGAGTATCTCTAGAAGATGATTCAGTTAAAATGCTCAGGTGCTAATAGAAAGGCTGGCAGTTCACCCCAAGGTGCCTCAGAAGAAAGACCTGGCAAACTGCTTCTAAAAAATCGGTAGTTCAACTCTGACATGTATGGCAATGGTGAATTTAGTGATTTTTCTCTTTTTTTTTTTCTGTAGACAGGATTCAATTTCACACGATATGCAGAATTTATCATACCTGGAGCTGCTTTCACTTTTTAAAAATAGTGTGTGTACTCCATGTATTTGCCCAGATCTGCTTTGTGAGTAAGAGATGTTATATTCCTGTACTGGCACATATAAAATATAAGCTACTACCCTCACAATCTCTTTCTCCTCCTTAATTAGAAAAAAAAGAAATGCTAACAAAGAAGAAAATGCACTCAAGAGAGCACAGCAGAATTTAAAGGAAGGCAAGGCAGGGTGACATTCATTTCTAAGAGTGGAAAGGGGAGGGGGCCTCTAACTGACATAAAGGAGAATGAAGTTATTGGAGTTGACTAGGAAATAACAAAACAAAACCAAAACCAAGGGAGCTGTGGTGGCTTGGCGGTAAGGAGCTGTGCTGCCACCAAAGACAAGGTTCGAATCCACCAGCTGCTCCACAGCAGAAAGCTGGGCAATCTCTTCTCACGTGATTTACTGCCTCTGAAAATCCACTGGAGGGTCAGCCGTGAGTTGGTTCCGATGTGAGGGTATAAAACAACAGAAAGAGTAAATCAGTCTTGGATGAAGTGTATGTAGCCAGAGTGCTCCTTAGAAGCGAGGGTGGTGAGATTTTCGGCTCACATACTTTGGCTACGTTGTCAGGAGGGGGCCAGGCCCTGGGGAAGGACATCTTCATGCTCAGAAAAGTCAGTAAAAAAGAGGAACATCCTCAGTGAGAGGGACTGACACTACGGCTCCCACACAGTGGGCGTAAGCATTGGTGCAGATGGTGACGATGCAGACAGGTTTGTTCTGAATTGAAGTGATGTTAGTGACACCTACAGAAGTCACCACAGAGGAGAAAACAGGACTAATCTCCTCTAGTTCTTTTCTTTTCCCCCCAACTTTTAAAAAAATTACAGCATATTAATTTTTACAGCATTTCATTTTTTCCATTCATTCATTGTTGCACATTTTCCTCCCTGTCCCCCCGCCCCCCCCAAGTTTGCCTTTCTCCCTGAAAAGAAAAAAAAATTCTTTCATTGTTATACAATTTCCCCCTCACCCTCAAGTCTACAGTCCACTTTACTATGCATGCCCTCTTCTGGAATTCTGTCATGAAAATAATACCCAATCATATACTCTCTTCAAACAGTTCTCTCCCTCATCTGCCTCAATGCAGTATACACTATCCATTCCCTCGTTTCTTAGGTTCCCCCAACTCTGATGTCAGTCCCGTTTTACAACAGTGGCACTATGCAGTATTTGTCCTTTTGTGACTGAGATATTTCACTCAGCATAATGTCCTTCAGGGTCACCCATTTTGTATAATATTGCATGAGTTCCTTGTTTTTCAATGCCGTATAGTATTCCATTGTGTGACTATACCACAGCTTCTCTAGCCATTCTTTTATTGATGGGCATTTGGGTGGTTTCTAAATATTTGCTATTGTGAACAAAGCAGCAATAAACATGGGTATGCATGTATCTGCTTGAGTGGCAGTTCTGGTTTCTTTAGGGTATATTCCCAGTAGTGGAATTGCTGGGTCAAATGGTATTTCTATTTGCAACTTTTTGAGAAAGCATCATACCGCCTTCCATAGTGGTTGTACCATTTTACAGTCCCACCAATAGGGAATAAGGGTCCCAGTTTCTCCACAACCTTGCCAGCATTTGTTGTTTGTCTAGTTATGTTCTTAAGGCAAGCTACAGGCTAGGAGGTTTTTCCTACAAGACACAAGCAACAGCCTTCTGAACCCTTTAAAGCATAGCTGTATCATGAGGCAGTAACAAAAAGTAATAACCATAATAACAACAGTGAAACATCAGTCATTTATTGAATGTTATGAGTTAGGTACTAGGCTAAGCACTTTATGAATTATTATCCTATCTCTTAATAATAACAACAGGTAATATTTATTGAGCACTTGCTAGGTGCCATAGCCTCTATGTTAAGCATTTTACACTGTCATAATAATTATTATGTTATTAATTGCCTAGTCTACCTAGAACTCCAATAAATGCAGTAATAATAATAATCTCCACTGACACAGCATTTGCCACTTGCCAGGCACTTTCTTAAGTGCTCTGTGGGAACTAACTCCTTTACACCTTGCTGTAGTGCTCTGAGGCAAATACTATCATAGTCCTCATTGTACAGATGGTAGAATGGAGACTCTCTTTCATTGCTATCCAGCCTGAACTGATTCACAGCTGATCCTTGAGAGAGTTTTCAAAGGTTATAAATGATATGAAAAAATTGGGAAGGGTGTACACCAGGGATGTGTCCTATCTCCATACCTTTTCAACCTATATGCAGAACAGATTATCCGAAAGGCTGGGCTCTATGAGGAGAAGTGTGGTGTCAGGACTGGTGGAAGATCTATTAACAATGTGGGTTAAGCAGATGACACAACCCTGCTTGCTGAAACTGAGGAGCACCTAATGCACTTGCTGCAGAGGGTCAAGGACTGCAGCCTTCAGTATGGACTGAGGCTCAATGTCAAGAAGACAAAGATTCTCACCACTGGACCAATTGGT
>NW_006399839.1:2494011-2511951 GCF_000299155.1 Elephantulus edwardii | reverse complement strand
GAGAAGAGAAAGCCCACCGAGTTAGGATAGAAAGAGAGACATCACCCCAGTGCAGGATGGGGACAGAAAATAATTATATCCTCTCCAACAGCTCCATTACTGTTTCTTCAACTGAAAAATGGGCATGAACAGCATCCATGAGTAGGATTTACTCCTTGGAGGCAAGGATTCTGGGGCTTTGTCTAACATACTTTGGACATGTTGTAAGGAGGGACAGGTCCTTGGAGAGGGACATCATGGTTGGGAGGGTGGAGGGACAGCGCAGGAGGGGAAGGTGGATTGATTCAGTGACTGGGGTAATTGAGATGGGTGTGTAAGAGGCAGTGCGATTGGCACAGGATAGAGCAGGGTTTAGGGCTGTTGTACATAGGGTCACTATGAGTTGCAAACGACTCGATGGAACATAACAACAACACAACAAACAAATGATACGAGAGGGGACTGCCTAGCTTTCTCTCCCACAGAGCATCTGGTGGATTAGAACCGGCAAACTTTGGGTTGGTAGTGCAATTTTCTACTAGTTATGTCACCAGAGCTCCCTAAAATCCCCTTTCTACAGATGGTGGGACCAAGACACAGAGAGATTTAATAATTTACCTAGAGTTACCATAGCTAGGAAGAGGCAAAGCCAGGATTCTGACTCTCCCATTTACTACACTTCTTCATATCCATCAACCATTTCAGGAGCTTTTCATCATAAGCTCTTCCTGACAGGCGATAAAACTGAAGCTCACAGAGAAGGGAAAGGGTACAACTAATTGGTCAGAATTAGGTCTGACTCAGAATTCCATGTTTGTTTGTTTTTATTTTAACTGTGAAGGAGGAAAGAGATGTATATGTATGTATATGTATATGTATATGTATATGTATATGTATGTGTATGTGTATGTGTATATGTATATGTATATGTATATGTATATGTATATGTATATGTATATGTATATGTATATTATTGTTCTTAAGTGCCGTCGAGTAGGAACTGACTTATAGGTGACCCTCTAGTGGGTTCCAGAGGCTGTAAACTGCATGAGAGGAGACTGTCCATCTTTCTCCCGTGGAGCAGCTGGAGGATTCGAACCATTGGCCTTTGTGTTGGCAGTGCAACTCCTCACCAACTAAGCACCTAAGCCATCAGAGCTCCCTTTATTATTATGTTGTTGTCGTTGACTGCCTTCGAGTTGAGCATGACTCATAGCGACCCTATGAACAAACGGCCTGGAGCCTAGATATATCTATACTATCGATATTTATCAAAGTTCATAGAGTTTCCAGAAGCCTGTTGTTTAGGAAGTGGATACCACTCTTGCTTCCATTATTATTATAAAATATATATGTATTTGTTTATATATGATGTTAAATATATACAGATAGCTATACAAACAGATATCTGCCTGTCTGCCTACATACCTTATCTGTCTGTCTGTCTATCTATCCATCCATCCATCCATCCATTTATCTAGCTAATCCATCTACTTATCTAATCTATCTATCTATCTATCTATCTATCTATCTATCTATCTATCTATCATTGCCATTAAGTCAGTTCCAACTCATAGCTGCCCCCCTGCCCCCCATAGGTTTCCAAGACTGTAAATCACAAAGGAGAAGACTTCTTTCTTTCTTTTAGTGGCTGGTGGATTTGAACTGTCACAGAAGCATGGCCTTTTTGAGGGGGCACTGTAACTCTCTATAGATTAAAAAAAAAAGCGCCACCTTAATCCTTTTTAAGTGTGCAACTGCATTAATTATACCCATAATGCTGGGCAACAGTTACCACGAATTCCAAAGTTTTTCTCCTCCTATTAGTAGACTCTCTGAATCCAGAAGCAACAAGAATCCCTTAAACTCTGTGCTGGTGCCACAGCGGTTTAGCACTCCACAGGGCTGGAACCCATCAGTTGCTCAGGGAGTAAGACAGGCCACTCCAGTTTAGGACGTGGACAAATAAAAACCCACGTCCTGACCCACCCGCTCCACTCGATGCCCCGGATGCCCACTCCAAGGTCTCTGGCCCACTCACCCAGTTTATGCTGGAAGCAGACCTTGGCCAGGAGGATGAGGATGAAGGGGAGACCTTTCTGGAGCCAGCAGATGACGGCCTTCAGCTCTGACAGGGCTGGGGCGGGGGTCCCTGGCTGCTCATCGCCCCCGTCGTCTGAGTGGCCTCGGTGGTGGTCCCCGCCCACGTGCTGCAGCAGTGCGTTCCCTCGGTGGTGGCCGTGGTGGAAGTGGTGGGGGGGCGGGCGGTGGTGGTAGGCGCTGCCCTCGGCCCGGCCCCCGCCCTCCTCCCTGGACGCTGGCATCTGGATGAACACGTCCCCGCCGCTGGCCGAGGACCCCAGCACCAGGCTGGACGGGAAGGGGCTGGCGGGGATGCTGCCTGTGGGGAGGCCTGTCAAGCTGGTCAAGCCGGAGAAGAGCGCTGGAGGGGAGGACGATTCTGCCTTCAGGCTTTCAAAGACGCCCCCTTCGTCCACACTGGCCTCAGAGCTGAGCGCTTGACTGCGATTTCTAGGTGGATGGGGGAGAAGAGAAAGCCCACCGAGTTAGGATAGAAAGAGAGACATCACCCCAGTGCAGGATGGGGACAGAAAATAATTATATCCTCTCCAACAGCTCCATTACTGTTTCTTCAACTGAAAAATGGGCATGAACAGCATCCATGAGTAGGATTCTTGTCTGCATGTGTGCGTATGTAATCTAACTTAAAACACTCCTTGCGAGTTTGAAACAACCCAGGTGCCCATCAACAAATGAATGGATAGAGAAGCTGTGGCATATTCACACAATGGAATACGAGGCTGCATTGAAAAACAAGGAACTCATTCAATATTATTTAAAATGGGTGAGCCTGGAGGACATTATGCTGAGTGAAATATCTCAGTCGCAAAAGGACAAATATTGCATGGTGCCACTGCTGTAAAATGGGACTGATATCAGGGTGGGGGTAAGACTGAGAAAAACTGGATAAATTGTGCATACTGCACCGAAACAGATGAGGGACTGAATAATTTAAAAGCGATGTATGATAGGGTATTATGGTTATCACAAGAGTCCACAATTAAGGTTGCATAGTGGAATGTACTGGGGCGGTGGGAGGGGTGGGGGAGATTGTGTCACCAGGGAGGGAGTCCTTCTTTTACTTTTGAAAGAGATGAGCGAACTGGGGGGCAGGGGGAGAGTGCTGGACGGGTAGAGATGCGCAGCAATAAATGAATGGAAATCCAAATTTTCTGTAAATGTTCACTATTAAAAAAACCAAAAAAACCCCACTCCTTGCAATGTACCTAACATCTAGCAGGTGCTCAAAATACAGACTTCTATTCCTTGTGGAAGACTTCAGGGGCAAACAGCTTTTTCTGGTTTCAAGAATAGGCCTCTGCTGTTAGAGTCAGGTCAATGGTTTGCTCTTTCACAGCCACTGCTGGGGAGCAGAGAGCTTGGGGTCACCCCTCTGAGCGCAGAGAACCCTGGTCTGGGTGGAGGTCCTCATTGACACTTTGTCCTGCAGCTCAAGATGCTTGCCTGAACTTTACGGTTTTTCAAATAGAATCATGGTGTGGAATCTCAGTCTACAAAACAGAGACAAGGGGCCCTGATCTAGAGAGAGGGAGAGAGACAGAGTGTGTGTGTGTGTGTGAGAGAGAGAGAGAGAGACTTTGATCCCGATGACACTCCAATTACACCCTGAGCTTAGTGAAAGCAAGCATTGAGCTCCCTTTCTCCTCTGCACCCAATTCCAGGGTATACACAGGTAGTACTTAATAGCATAGGCCCTTTATCTTCTAGTTGCAGAATGACAGCAGGAAGAAAGCTGTGGAGAAAATTGTATATTGGTTCCACACTCACCCCTGTATGATCTGCTTTCTTCTTAGAGAACAGGCTGAATTAATCACCACCTCCCTGATCCATATATTTGATAATTTCACTCTCCGTCCAGGGTTTCCCTTTCTTAACTCTCGGTCAGAGCTGACACAGATCCCCATTTTACAGATAAGGAAACTGAGGCTAAGAGATGAACTAAACAGAGTGCACTTTGGCCTGAAATTCCAATCTCGTGATGTGTCTTTCTCACTCCCCAAGCGCTTCCTACGGAAAAGCCTGGACACAGACTTCATCTTCACCCTATCCCATCTCTGTAACCGTAGCTCATCAATTAGGGTCAGTTACAATTTTTCTTCCAAGGTGGAGGCTCCCCTGCCATGTCAAAAATGACAAGTCCCTGAGCTCCTTGTTCTTTCTGTTGTTGTTTTATCATTGAATTGGATCCGACTGGCAGAGGAGGAGATTGCCCCTCTTTCTCCAGCAGTGCATCTGGTGGATTTGAACTGCGTGCCTTTGGGATTTTAACGCAGCTTCTTGCCACTAGGCCACCAGAGCTCCCTCACACTCCTTGTTCTTAATTGCACTCTATTATGTGTTCAGTTGTTGTTACCTGGTGCTGTTGGTCAACTATAACTCCAGCTGACCCCATGAAAGACAAATTGAAAAATTCCTCTGTCCCGTACCATCCTCACCATCTCTGATATACTTGAGACCACTGTTAAAGTCTCTGTGTCAATCTATCTTGTTGAGAGTCTTCCTCTCTTTTACTGACCCTCCAACTTCTTCCCCAGCCTGATGTCTCCTTCCAAGGACTGGCCCCCTCCTGACAACATGCCCAACGTATGTGAGATTAGGCCTCACCATCTTTGCCTCCAAGACATACGTGGGCAATCTATGGGACACTCAACACTCTTCCCTAATACTGTAACTCAAAGGCATTTGCTTTGCTTAAATACAGCATTTCTCAAATTAATTGAGCACAAGTTTATGATTTTTTTTCCCCATGAGAAGTCTATGGTTAGCTTGTGGAACATCTGTGCAAACACCAGGGTCAGTGCCAGTCTGGAGAAATTTCTGGATTGGTTCCTTTGCCTTTAGGAACTTGACCTGGAGGTTAAGTTATAAACTTGGTGTCAGGGAGGATTCATGCTAAAGATAGCTACTCGTTCCCCCTGCACCTAGTCCCTGCTGGCTCTAGAAGGCCAGAAAATGTGTAGCCTGACTCCCTTGGGATCTGGATGAGAATAAAAATAGTATTAATAACAACAACAACCACCACCAACACCATGACTATGATCCTCCAGGGTCCTTAGGCTTTTCTGTTCTTTAAGAAGAGGATCAGAAAGCAGGAGTCCTGGCAGGTGTCTGGGTTAGCGCGTGTGGGGAACAACCTCTCCCCGATTGCCCCATGGGGCCTTAGAAAACCTATCTGCCCCCTTGAGCTCACCAACACTCCAAGTTCACTGGGCTCGGGGGAGGGGGCATGAGTCTTCCCAGGGGATGCTCTGTCCGCTGAAGGGCTTTTTATAGTTGGTCCCCCTTTCCCTGGGCCTCTGCCCAGCAAGCAGCTGAGATTTCAGTGTAACTGAGAAAGAATACTCCTTGGGGGACAGAGGCTGTATTGCTAACTTAACCACTTCAGGGCTGGAGCTGGAGGCAGCCCAGGAAAGAAGAGAAGGGTGGCTGCACAGGCACAGCTGAATGTGACTGGCTTATAGCACAGGCTTGGGGAGGGGGAGCTGAGGCAGCAAACAGACTGGAGTTCGAATCTCAGCTCTGCTGTGCGATGTTAGATAAGCTGATTCCTCTTTTTGAATCTCATTTTCCTCATCTGAAAAATGGAAATAAAAATAGTTCTGACCCAGAAAAGAGATGAAGGCAGGAGGGAGATATGAATTGGTGAGAGACAGGGCATTTTGAGGATGATGAAACTGTTTGGTATGACACTGTAGGGATGGGCACATGACATTACACAATTGTAACAAGTCACAGGGCTGGGCAATGCTGACAGGAGTTTTAATATACACTCTGGGCTTGAGTCAATAGTCAGGTCTGACTATTGCTTTATCAATGACAGCAAATGTATAATCAGGTCTGACTATTGCTTCATCAATGACAGCAAATGTTCCACCACTCCCACGCAAGATGCCCAAAACAGGGGGAACTGTGGGCGGGGGACAAGGCATTTGGGAACTAATTTCTAGACATTTTTCTCCTATAAAACTGGTATAAATAATAAAATATAATGCTGTTGTTATCTACTGTAGATGTGGAACCAACCCATAGCTGACCATCCAGCGGGTTTTCAGGCGCAGGATAGCGCCCAGGAGCAGATTGCTCAACTTTCTCCCGGGGAGCAGAATCGAACCACGTGCCTTCAAGACAGGCAGTGCAGCTTCTTACCATTAGGCCACCAGAGCCCCCTATGAATATGATGAACCTATAAATAAAGCCATAATGAGTCATATCTATTTAGTACACATGGTCGCACACACAGACATACCTCTCTGAATTGTGGCGCAGATAGAGTGTTAGACTATACCAGGGACTGTGCAAAGGACAAACAGAAGTGACTTGAAAGCGGTGCAGCCAGAACTTGGTTTCATGTGCTTTCAACATGTTGTCAGGAGGGACCAGACTCTGGAAGGTGACTTCATGTTTGGAAAAAATGGAGAGTCCCCGAAGTAGAGAAGACAGACTCACACAGTGGGCTTTATGCACGTCTGTGATCATAAGGATAGTGCATGACGGGCTGATGTATAGAGAGTAGCTGAAAGCTGGGATTTGACTCGAGGGCACCTACTAGTTATGGGCGCGTGCACGCACACACACACACACACACACACCCAACCCCGAGGAAGACCCTCTACCAGACGGACTGACACGGTGACTGCGGCAATGAACTCAAGTGTGTTAGAGATGATGAGGACGGCATGTGATAGGACAGGATTCAGATCTACTGTTCAGAGAGTTGTTATGAGTCAAATGCGACTTGACAGCACCTAAAGACACCACCACCACCACCACCACACATACATACCTATCTATCTGGATATCTTTGTATGTTAGAGTGCTGTGGTGGCTCAGTGGTAAGGAATTGCGCTGCCAATGCAAAGGTATGCGGTTCGAATCCACTAGCTGTTCCACAGAAGAAAGATGAGCAATCAACTTGTGTGTAATTTACTGCTTTGAAAACCTGCTGGGAGCTCAGCTATGGGTTAGTTCCGATTCTATGGTAAACAACAACAACAACAACAACAAATATAGATAGATAGATAGATAGATAGATAGATAGATAGATAGATTTCTCATCAGGCTAATGGGAGGGCGGCACAGAGTTAAGTATAGCACCTCATTAGTGAAGGTGATTCTGTCTAATGGGGCTACCTTCCCTGTATGTTAGAGCAGAACAATGCTCTACAAATGTTTTCAATGGCTAACATTTTGGAAGTGATTCACCAGGCCTTTCTTCTGTGACACCCTGGGATGGACTCAAACCTATGACCTTTTTGATTAGCAGTAAAACCCATTCACCACACAGTCCATGGACTCAACCCACTGTGGCTGTTGTTTTTCTGCTGAGATCTGTGCTCAAAGATCTCCAGAGTCCCTTGGCAGAAGTCAGCGATTCTGTCTTCACAGGCAAGAAAACAGCTCCACCAGGCTCAGTGTATGATAGGCCACAGTGTCTGTCTGTTTTCATGTTCATCCCTCATCCCCGAGCACCCTGAATTTCATTACCTACCATTTAGGGATGGAATAAATGAGGCTTAGGAGTGTAGTCACTTGGCAAAGGTACTACTGCTAGTATTTTGGCCAAGGTATAGCCCTCTAGAAGAAGTAGGCTTGATAAAGAACTTGGGCTCAGCACTGGGACTAGAGAATGCTTTTTGTGACTTTGGGGCCAACTCCCATATGGCAAGACATCAGGAACTGGGAGGGAGGGAGGCAAACTGTGTGTGCCTGCTCTGTGGCTGTGCATGTCTGTGTGAGTTAGGGGCTGGCATGCAGGGCCTGCGACTGTCACAATCTGAGGAGCGACCCCCATATTGTCTACTCTCTTGAGCCCCCCCACCCCCCCGTAGATTGAAATTCTAGCTCAAGAGTCAAGTGGCTCGCTTGTCACCCAAGCTTTGACAATTACTTTGGCAACAATGGCAAACTAGTAGGCACGGGGTGCTCATAATACAGCTGTCACTATGTAAAGCGCTTTGCAAGTGGATCCCATTACTCTGCTGACAATGAACTGAGAAGCAGGTGCTATTTAATCTGATTGTGAGTTGCCCCCCTCACCACAGGACGCTCAGGCTTCTCGGTGGAACTTGCTGGGAGGTTAGGGGTGGGTGAGGTGGGGGGAAGGAGCCTACCTTTCAGGTGGAACGTTATCCGTGTTGCTGCTGTGACGTCTCTGCATTTTCCTTAACACCTGAAAGCCAAAACAGGTCGTGAGCCACTTTCCAATAGCTCTCTCTGCCTGTCAGGTGGTTATGGTGACCGCAAATAAGTAATAATCATGCCTTACATTCCTAGAGCTCATGGACATTTCCATTACTCCGTTTTGGTCTTTTATGCCAATTAGCTTTCAATTCAACACTTAATCCGATAAGGAATGGATCATCAGTCTATTTCACAGATGAGGATGACAAGGCACCCAATGGATAGGTGAAGGGAGAAAGGAGTGAAATAGGCAACAGTTAAAGGCGCTGGCAACGGTGCAGGCAGCAGTGACTTGCTGGCAAGAGACATGGATTTGAGATACACGGATGCCGCCTGGAACTTGCCGTTGAACCTAGAGCAATCACTAGCCTGCCTGGTCTCCCAGCTTCTCTGCCTATTAAACAGGACAGAGTAGAGGGGCTGACCCAAAGCTTGCTTCCCTTCTCACGTTTGACGAAGCACTTATGGGGAGGTGTATTCGAAGGGTGACCCATCACCTTGTTCACTGCGAGGAGCCACATGGACTTCAGAACTCCATGTTGACGACGCCTGGGGTGGACATTCAGGGCTGCTGACAGAGACGTAACCACAGGGTTGCAGAGAGAGCAGGCTTCCCCCTCCTCTTCCTCTCTGGAGGGACACACAGGTCAGGGGGGGCTTACAGGAGGCTTTAGACCCTAGATGGAACAGAAGAGACACCTGGAGTCTGACAGGAAATCTTGGAACCTCATAAGTAGTTACAAGCAGATCATTACTGAAGCTCTCCTTAGCTTCTCATGGGCCCCTCTGAGAGACTATTCTAGATACTCATGATCTTAACGTTTTGTCTCATTGTCAAACTGAGTCCTGATGGAGGAATGTGCAAACATGCTTAGACAGCATAACGGCTTCTAAACATAGTATAAAATCCAAGTGCAGATTAATACTCATGACTACAGGTTGATGTAGCCTCGCCTATGTTTTCAGGCTTATGTCTCTGCATTCCTTGCTGTTACCACTTCCCTCTATAAGTGGCCTTTCTTTCTTTTCATTTTTTTTTACAAATGGCCTTTCTGTTCCTCAATCCTGTTAGCTTGTCCTTGCCTCAGGATCTCTGTACTTATGGTTCTTTCCCCTGGAGTATTAGATTGTATTTTGAATTTTGTACTGAATAGAGTCCCTCCCTCAGGTCACATGTCACTTCCTTCATATCCTTTTACCTAATGACCCCCATAAAATGTTCCTGCTTTATTATTTATTCATATACTTGCCTACTGATCTGTCACCCTGTCTGCCTGGTTCACCCTTCCACTTCAGCATCTAGAACAATGTCTGGGACAGACTGGCAGACAGCAGACATTCATTCAAGGAATAAGCCCATAGGTTTCCCACTTATCTATTTCTAGATTCCTACCTCTCCGCTCACCTTTCGTTCTGTTGTTATATGTCGTGAGGAGGAACTGACTCATAGCTCGCTGACCTGCCAGGGGGTTTTCAGAGGCTGTAAATCACATGGGAGGAAACTGCTCATCTTTCTCCCACAGAGAAAAAAAAAAGACTACCTATTTTCCATGTATAAGTTTAGCCTCGAACATTTTTTTTTTGTATCAGAACCAAAGATGGTTTTTGATCTTCAGTGCAGGGCAGTATTAAAACAATCCACTACTTGGGGAGCTCTGGTGGCCTAGAGGCAAGAAGCTGTACTGCAATCCCAGAGGCGCATGGTTTGAATCCACCAGATGCTCTGACAGGAAAGGAGGAACAATCTCCTCCTGTACCAGTCAGATCTGATTTGACGGTACACAGACACACAAAATAATAATAAAATTAAAAAAAATTTTAAAACAAAACAATCCACTACCACTGAGTGTATTCTAGCTAATTCATAGAACCCCTATAGGATTGAGTTAATTCATTGTCATCAAGTTGGAGCTGATGCCTCAGTAGATTTTCGCACGCTGTATAAATCATGGGAAGAGACTGCCCATGTTTCTCCCACAGAGCCACCAGTGGATTCAAACCATCGGAGCGGCGTGGCATTAGGCAGCTCAACTTCCTACTAAGATTAGAACCACCAGTGCCCTCGTAGGACAGAGCAGACTGCGTAATAGGGCTTTCAAAGCTATGATCTTTACTGGGTTAAATTGCCTCACTTTTCTCTTGCTGAAAGTTGGGAATTTGAACTTTCAGTGAAGTAGCTGAGAGCTGAGTGTTTAATCCCTGCAACACCAGGGCTCTTTCAAGACACCAATACTGGCTGTTTAATGGCTCCTAATCCTGACTAGGGAGCTCTGGTTGCCTTGATGGTAGAGAGTTGGACTGAACTGCTAACGTCTAGGCTGCACCTGTTTGGCCGTACAGGGGGAAAATGGGCAATCGCCTCCCTCGCAATTTACAGCTTCAGAAACCTATTCGAGGTTCAGCGATGAGTGACTATTGACTCGATGGCAAGAAGTAGGGTTGACTCTTGACAAACCCCAGTTAAGTCTCTCCTTTCTAGAAAACCAGCTGAGAAATGGGTCAATACAGAAATATTTTTTTCAGGTGCTTAATGCTTGCAAGTCTCAGCTTAATGTTTCCCACCAATCCTGCCCCAATTATTCTCTATCATTTGCAGATTCTTGGGAGGAACAATTGTGGTTAAGGGTCCTATCCACAAATCTGACAAAACCCAAACCCCAACCCCCTGAAAGTGGAATTGATTCTGACTCCCAGCATTTCCACGGGACAGAGAGGCTTCTTAGGGTTTCCAAGACTGTATAAATCTCCACCAAAACAGACGACTTCATCCTTTCCCCTCAGGCTACCGACTTTTCACTTAGTGATGCAATGCACGGTGCCACCAAAGCTCTATCCAAACCCCAAACCCCCAAGCTCATTGCTGTCAAATTTAATTCCACTCTTTGAGACCCTATAGTATTAAAGAGCTGCCCCTTAGGTTTTAAAGCTGCAAATCTTTCTAAGGAGCAGTCTGTCTCATTTCTCTCCCCTAGACCTCAGGCCTTTAGGTGACCAGCCCAACACTTCATCCACGGCGCCACCAAGAGGGTTGTCTACAAATCTGACAGACTCTTTTAAATGTCCAAGCCTCTACTTCCAAATGCCAGCATTGTGGAATACAGTTTTCTCCCCCACATGAGATGCATTTGAACGACTAAGTAAAAGGTCTTTTAGCCCTCTGCTTCAGAAATCGTACATCTCTAGAAGTAAGGTGTTATAATCACCAAGACTTTTTGTGCATGCAATGCTTTTAAATTGCATTCCCTAGGGCCTTGCAAGGCTGAACCTAAACACATGCAAAGGGAACGACTTCTGCATCATTTGCCCTGGAGGAAGGCAGGCAGGTGCAGGTCGGTTACAAGGTCGCGAGTGTTCATCATTCCTGCTATCAACACACTAAGCAGCATGCTCTGGAATCACAACGGCAGGAGACTGTCCGGAAAACCCAAAAAACCAAACCAAAAATCCGATTTTCTTTTTACCTGCCCAAGACAATTCAGCAATCACAGCAGCATCTTTCACGTCTCCTCAAGCCAATCACTGCCGCGCCGTGGCACGTGACTTGAGAGTGCTTCCGGCCTCCAGCTCGGCTCTTTTTCAGGGTTGCCTGGGCTTGAAGTAGAACCCGGGTACAGCTAGTCCAGCTTCACGCACACGATTACCCGCCCTCTTTCCCGAGCTTTAGCCAATGGGAGGCCGTCATTCCTCCGGGACCAATGGAGAACAGGCTGAGGGGACAGGGCGCGTGACTCGTTATTGGTAGGGGGGTGGGGTGGGCGTGGCGCAGTCACGAGGTGCGGCTCGCGCCTGCGCAGTGGGGTTGCCGGGAGTCTGGTCCAGGCCTTGGAGCCGCTGCTCACCTCGCACGATGGAACTACCGGGCGTGTAGGGGCCATGCCGCCCGGGCCCCGGGCCTGCCGCTCTGCACGCCCCGGCCGCCGCGGCCCGTGTCCGCGCCGGGATGGTGAACTTGGCGGCGATGGTGTGGCGCCGCCTGCTGAGGAAGCGATGGGTGCTTGCGCTGGTCTTCGGGCTCTCGCTCGTCTACTTCCTCACCAGCACCTTCAAGCAGGTCAGTGGTCACCCTCCTTTCCCACCTTTCTCGGGGTGCATTTTTTTGCCGTCCTCCCCCTCCTGAAGCAAGGGAAGCTGCGGGTGCGGTGGGCAGTCCTGCTTTGCGTCCACTGACAGGCGGGTTCGTCTATGAGTGGGGCGGGAACCGGGACTCGGCGGGGGTGGGGCTCGAACCCGGGGCTGAGCCATTAGGTTGTTGTAATCACTGTTCTCCTGTCCTCCAAGACCCTGCACTGAAAGGGGGCGTGTATTTTATTACTTAACCCACGCAGCCATTCTGAATGATGGAGATCCCCCTCCCAACGTGCATCCTAGCGAGGAACCAAGGCTCGGGGAGGTGGCATTGACCTGGGGACAGTGAGTGTCCACTGCGGGGACAGTGAGTGTCCATTGCAGAGCCAGCCCCTGCGGGGCCGCCACTCGTGTAGTTTGGGGCCCTGGGGTCCCACCTGTGTGACTCAGAGACACCTGTGAGATGGTCATGACCTGGTTGAGAGTTGTCTTCTCTCGTCCTCCCGTGTGGCGATTTCAGCTTGAAACGACAGGATGTCTTGATGGGAAAAATGTGAAAAACGGCAATAAATTTGTATAGATGTTTTACTTAATTAAGCATTTGAATTTTTAGAAGAGGACAACCCTATCTTATAGCCTAGAGCTGGTCAACTGGTACTGTAGGTCTTTTAAGCCTGAGCCTAATTAAATTAATTAACTAAATTATGCAGTCACTTATTCCAAAAAGGATTAGGGCAGCTTAACTAAATACGGCATTGCTAATAAAATTCTAATTATTACAGAAAACCAATGTAAAGAAAAATTAAATGGGAAAATATTAAACATTGAAGGAGAAATGTCAAGGGGAAAAAAAAAGAAGAGGACAACCCTGGTGCGGGCTGTTACCTTGATATAATTATTGACACCCCCCCCCCCCCAAGTGTGTTAAAATAACTCCAGGAGCCTCTAGTCTATCAGACTTGCGGTTACCAGCTCAGAGCCACCAGGTGTGGCAGGGCTGAACTGTTCTCAAGGTTTGCAGGACTTGACACCATGATTGTGACAATATTTTTTTTTCTTGGAGTGCCCAAGTTTATTGAACATATTACAGCATAACAAACAGCTCCACGTGGTGTTTTGAAATTCATCCCAGCTGTGGGCTGAGTGACCTGCAGGATGGACTGCCAAAGTCCAAGAGTTTCAGCATTTCCTTAGTATCAGGATCTACTTCAATGATCTCCTGATCCAGGTCTGAAACTTCTGGTACATAATTATTTCTCCTTTCTCTCTCCTCCTGCAGCTTAATGGAGATGCCTCTCACAGACCCTCTCTGAATCCACTTCATCAGATCTGTGACGTAAAACAATGGTTTTAAGCGTAGCAGAAATTATGGTGCTGAATGGGTTGGGCTTCATTCTGTTGTTCTTAGGGCCCTAGAGTCAAGTCAGGGGCATCTGATGCCGAGGAATCTTTATGGAAGCCGAGTGCCACATCTTGGGCCTGTTGAGCTGCTGGTGGGTTTAAACAGTGACCCTTTAGTTAGCAGTCCAGGTCTTAGAGGGAGCTCTGGTGGCCCAGAGGTAAAGAAGTTGCACTGCAAGCCTGAAGGCACATGGCAGGAGAAGGATGGGCAGTCTCCTCCTTTGTGATTAATCTCCTCTAAAAACTCGCTGGAGGGTCAGCGACGGGTAGGTTCTGACACATTGGTACACACCACCACCATAACAACGAGCTCTTAATCAGTGCCACCATGACTTTTTAATGTCTGAAAAGAAAAGAAGATTAGGAATAAGTGACCTGCATGCTGCTTATGAGAGGAATTGGCAGGGACTGAGTGTTACTGAGTTACTGGCTGAAATGTGTTAGTGAAGTTCATAAAAACTGCTGTTTCTATGACATGGTTTTTGCAGCCCAACGGACATGGTCTCAAAGTCCTGTTCAGTCCCCTCCTTTCCTCTCTCTCATCCATTCCCTTGTCCCTGTTGTTTAAATACAAGCATTGTGCTGTTAACGTTCCAACTTGGAACCACACTCTATCTTAAGAAGAGGCACAGCTGGGTGTTTCTGAGAGGCAAGGATGGTGAGACTTTGTCACACTTCCTTTGGACTTGTTATCAGACAAGGTCAGTTGCTGGAAAAAGTTATGATGCTTGGTAAAGTAGAGGGTCATGGAATGGACAGTGGGCTCGAGCATAGCAACAGTTATGAGGATAGCAAAGGACCAGGCAGTGTTTCCTTCTGTTGTCCAAAGGGTGGTTATGAGTCAAAACTGACTTGATGGGCCCTACCAACAGTAACAACAGCAACAACAACAACATAGCTTTCTGCCCAGAAAACCTCAAATTCTTGTTTATCTGGGCATAGCTACTTGATGTCTTTTTTTTTTTTAATTTTCAATGATATTGAAAATACCTTTTGTTCCCCCCCCATATGAATGTGAAGAAAAATTCCATGGGGAAAAGACGTCTTTACAAGACATACAAAATAGTAGTATGCAAAATTGATGTCACATACATTAATTCAAAATAAGTCATAAATGCAAGAGCTGAAATTATAAAATACATTAAAAAATGTCATCAGATATCTTTGTGATCTTTCATTAGGCAGTTTTAGGTACAGTTGATGTGCCTTTTTGAATGTGCCACAGATTTGTGAAACTTGAGTAAAACAACATTCTTGAATTTGCTCTGCCAGCCCCTCTGCTGACACTTGCTCCTTTTCAGTGTAATTACTGGTCATCGTTTGTTCAAGCTGGCAGTACTTCATTCTTCTCTTCCTTTCACTCCCTAGATCCAAACATGACTCTGCTTCCTCTGTGTATCCCGAGTCTGTTCATTTATCCTCATAGTCACGGCTGCCATTGTCCTCAAAACCACAGTTACCTCTTGCCTGAACTGTAGTAAGAGTCTGGTAATAAGTCTCTATTTCCTTTCTTGATTTACTTTCTATATTCCACATTCAGGATGATAATCTTGTTTACAAATGAATGGATAGAGAAGCTGTGGTATATTCACACAATGGAATACTATGCTGCATTGAAAAAGAACTCATGAAATGTTATACAAAATGGGTGGCCCTGGAAGATATTATGCTAAGTAAAATATCTCAGTCACAAAAGGACAAATACTGCACAGTTCTACTGTTGTACAATGGGACTGATATTGGGGCTGGGGGGAGACTGAGAAAGATGGGATAAATTATGTATACTGCATTGAAACAGCAGGGAGACAACTGTTTAAAAGGGATATATGATTTGGTATTATTGTCATGACAGGAGTCCAGAACGAAGGCTGCGTAGTGAAGTGGACTTGGGCGAGGGATTATATAACAATAAAAAAACTTTTACTTTTCAAAGAGAAGAGAGAACTGGGGAGGGGACGTTGGGCATGGAGAAAAGTACAACAATGAATGAATGGAAATCCAAAGTCTCTAAACTTTCAATTTTCATTAAAATGAATAAAAAAGTGGCTTCCCCATTAAAAAAATTGGATTACAGTGCTCCTCTGGTCATAATTCTTCATTATTAGGCTTTTGTTGGTGCTTTTCTATCAAGATCAACAACCAGACACACCATTTTGAGATATTGGCATGGTTGAATCTTTCTCAGATCAGGCTGATAACTATTATAGATAGTTCAAGTTGATGGCCCAGTCAAATGACTTCAGTTTCTTGCACATAAATTTGCTTTATTTTGTGATAGGAGTCGCTAACAGGACAACTCTTGTTCATGTACTTGTTCATCTGTCTCCTCTTACACTCTTTAAAATGACATTTTCTTGAGAAGAAGGACCTTGTCTTATTCATAGATAATCCTCACATAGGGTATTGCCAGGCACTACACCGCACTCAAAAATACTAGGTGAACAGACGGCCAGAGTTCATCTTTCTATTGGTGTGACTCTTTTCTTCATCTCAGTCTGGAGAGCACACTCCTAATTTCTCATCTAATGGCTTAGATGTTGCTGACCATTTCCTGTTGTCATTGTGTGCCATTGAGTTGGAACGGACTCATAGCTGATCCTCCAATGGGTTTTCAGAGGTAGTAATTTCTCCTGTGGAGCAGCTGGTGGATCCGAACACCCTACCTTTGGGATTTCAGTGCAGCTTCTTTTTTCCCCCCCAATTTTTATTATATTTATTTTTACGTGTACCATCAAATCAGATCTAACTGGTACAGGAGGAGATTGTTTCTCCTTCTCCAGCAGAGCATCTGGTGAATTTGAACCGCGTACCTCTGGGATTGCAGTGCAGCATCTTGCCACTAGGCCACCAGAGCTCCTCAGTGCAGCTTCTTAACACTAGGCCACAAGAGCTCCCTGACCAGACCTTTCCCCTACACTGTCTTTTCAGTAGTCCAGAAAAATATGTTCCTTTTATTATTATTATAATTATCAGTATTTCTTTTTAAAAAGCTATAATTTAGGGAGAGGATGATTTATGACTGAATACTCTAAAACTCTTGGCAAAATTTTTGTGTCACATACTTTGGGCATGCTCTTAGGAGGGACCAGTCCCTGGGAAAAAGGCATCAGACTGGGAAAGATGGAAGATCAGGGAAGGAGAGGAAGACCTTCAACAAGGTCGGTTGGTATAGTGACTGTAACAGTGGACTCGAGTATATCAGGATAGAGCAAAGTTCAGATCTTTTGTTCATAGGGTTGCTAGGAGTCACAGTCAACTTGATGGCACCTAGCAACAACATTGGCAAAATTTTCTTCTTTTTTTTTTTTTTTAATTTTCATTTTCTAAAGCCTCCAAGGCAGCATAGTTTCATCTTGACACATTATGTCATATCTTCTGTCCTCAGGTGCTCTCTGATGAGTCATCTCTGCCTCTTAGTGACTCTTTGTATAAGAGGATAACATTGCTGGACCCGCTACTGTTCTCATTGTCTCTGCTTGCTTGAGCCCATTTTGTTGAGGGTCTTCCTCTTTTTTGCTGAACCTTTACTTTACCAAACATGATGTCTTTTTTCCAGGAACTCATCTCTCCTTATAACATGCCCAGAATATGTGAAGTCTTACCATCCTTGATTGTGTAAGGAGCATTCTGGCTGCACTTCTTCCCACGCAGGTTGGCTTGTTCTTTTGACAGCCTTGGTATTCCAGCCCCTGGTATATTCTTTGTTCACACCACAGTCCATAGGTTCTACTTCTTTCTGCCTGCCTTATTTATTGCTTAGCTTTCAATTGAAGCAATTGAAAATGGCATGGCTTTGGTCAGATGTACTTCAGTCTTTAAAGTGACATCTTAGCTCTTTAGCACTTTGAAGAGGTCCTTTGCACCAGTTTTGCCTAAGACAGTATATCATTTGATTTCTTAACTGCTGCTTCCATGGACAGTGGCTGTCTCTGCCTGAAAAATCCCCCACGGAGAGTTGTTATGGAGCAGAGTTCTGTCCCGTCACACGTGGCATTTATCCCTACGAGTACTTGGAGTTGACTTGATGGCATCTGGGTTGGTTTGTTTTCAGATCATTCTGATCTTTCTGCCTCTGACATGGTTGAGCTCCACACAGAGGAGCACTGCCCCTTTGCTTCTTTGCTTGTTGTTGTTATGTGCTGTTGCGTTGCCTTCAACTCATAGCGACCCTATGTACAATAGCTCTGAACCCTGTCTTTTTTTTTTTTTTTT
>NW_006399839.1:2485188-2493376 GCF_000299155.1 Elephantulus edwardii | reverse complement strand
ATTTTTATTTGCAACTTTTTGAGAAAGCGCCACAATGCCTTCCACAGTGGTTGCACCATTTTACACTCCCACCAACAGTGAATAAGGGTCTGAACCCTGTCTTATCCTATGCGGGCCATTCTCACTGTCTCCAACACACCTCTCCCATTACTAACTATGTCAATCCATCTCTCCCAGAATCTTCCTCTCTTGCACTATCCCTCCTTCTCAAGGGACTAGTTCCTCCTGGCACAAGTGTATGTGGGACAGAGCTTCGAAATCCTTGCCTTTAAAGAGGAACTTGGTTTTACCCTCTCTGGGACAAGCCTGTTTTCTTGGCAGTCCGTGTGTTCAGTACTCTTCTTCAACACCCTAACTCAAGTGGACATAACATAATATAACATAATAAGCATAATGCCATAACTCTATTTTTCTTTTGTCATCCTTAGTCATTGTCCAGCGATGTGATGCATAGCAAGTAATTGTGAAGATCAGTTGCACCTTAGTCTCTAGACTGACATTATTGCCCTTCAACACTCTGGCGAGGTCCCTGACAGCAGATTTTCCCAATGTAATTCATCTTTTATTTCCTGGCTGCTACTGCCAAGAGTGTTGGTTGTAGAACTGAGCAAGTTGAAATTAACAATCTCAGTCTCCTCTCCACCTATCATGGTGCTGCCATTTGGCCCAATGGTGAGAACTTTTGCTTGAGAGATTGCTATTCCATTATTTACACTAGTCCTGTGCACCCACCAGTCTGTTTTCTTTGTCTATAGATTTGCTTACTCTGGACATTTCCTATCAATGGAGTCATATTTGCATTCTTTTATGACTGATACCTTTCACTGTACAGTGATTTCAGGAATTACTCATATGGTATGTACCAATGTGTCATTTTTCTGTGTCAGAATATTACACTATAGTGATGTATAACATTTTGTTTATCTGTGATTATTTTGGTGGTTTCTACCTTTTGGCTACTATAAATAATGATGCTATGAACACATGTGTACATGTTTCCATGTGGACATACGTTTTAATTTCTCTTGGGAGAAGAATTTCTCTGGGAGTAGAATTGCTGGGCCAAATCATTAATTATGTTTAACTTTGAGGACCTGTCAGGCGGTTTCCAAAGTAACTCTACCATTTACAGTGAACTTTGAAGAAATCCCTGTCACATTTTTGTGTAGTGTCAAAGAAGAATATCTGCTAAGACATTCCTCATAATTTCCCACTTTGTGAGGTATGTGGTGTGTGAAGTGGATTTTCTTTAACTCAGCACATATTGCAACAGATTGAATGCAGAAATAGACACACGAATCCAGCTGTTTTTCATGAACTCAAACATTGACGAGATTTGCAAAAATGTGAAAACAGTACCCTGCTTCCCACTGATTTTTTAAAAAACCCATTTTACTCCCCAAACCATGTTATCTATGTTAATATGTAATGGGATTATTATTGTTATTTAAAAAGAAATGAATAAATACACATCTTAAGAGTTTACTTTGCACAGTTCAAATCCACCAGATGCTCTGCCGGGAAAAGGAGGGACAATCTCCTCCTGTACTTGTCAGATCTGATTTGACGGTACACACACACACACATACACACACAAAAATAATAAAATAAAAAAATTTAAAAGAAAGAGTTTACTTTGTAATTTACAATATGACAATCATTAGTAACAATATTTCACATATTGGGGTCCACAACAGTGTTAGGAGTCCTGGGACCCAGAACTTTGAGAACCGCGGAGCTCACCTGTTGTGACCAATCCTCTTCAGCAGGTATCCACTTTGTAGTGGGCTCTGCTCTTGGCTGCAGTGTGGGTCACCTGCCACTCACTAGCTGTATGACACCGGGCAAGTTTGCTTCATCTTACCTAGCCTCAGGTTCTTCATCGGTAAAATGGAGATGCAACGTGGACTCTCCAGATGCTTTTAGGTTTAATTGTTAAGAGGGTGTGGAAGACTTCAAAGCTCTACATAATCCTTAGCTCTGCTTCAGTGAGCCTGTGAGCTCATGGAGCAGATGTGGCAGCATTTTGCCTGGAGAAGAGTTGATTATCTTCTGCTGCTTTGAATTCCTCTTTTCTTTAGTTTTCATGTTAATTAATGCTTTGGGGGATAATTTTAAATTGTAGAGATGGGAACATAGGAGAAATTAGTGGCGACAGTGGGGATGCAATTGGGGGAGAGGGTTGGGAATGGTGAGTGGTGCCAGGTGACTTGGATGTGTTTATTTAACAGATGTTTAGCGCACACCAACTGTGTGCTAGACACTGTACTCCTAGATGTGGTGTGGAACAAAGCAAATAGGGTCTCTTCTCACTGTGAGCCCAGATTCTACTAGGACCTGAGGAAGCCAAGTAGTCAATGAGGAAGATGATTTCAGAGAATGGTTTCTGATAAGAAGAGAACAAAGCAGGGCAGAGTCACCTTATCTGTGCAGCCATTAACACTGAGAGAAAAGAGATTCAGAATATTAGACTTGGAAGGGACCTTAGAGATCATCTTATGTGGGTAGATGTTTTCATATGTGCACAAGTGATGAAATGATAGTTTCTTACCTTCAGGAAAATAACAGTAACTACTTAAGCTTTAAAGTTACTGAGTATGTAAATTGGTGCCAAATTAGATCCTATCTAAAGTGAAGTGAAAAATGTTATTGAGAGTTGCTAGTTTTCGTTTTTAACAAAAGCAAATGATCCCCAAGGCTCATTTATTTTTGTAAAATAGAGTATTACACAGAGTAAAGGAAAGAAATAATTACTTGTCTTATTAGCAAGCGGTATCCACTGTTTATATTTGGTCATGTTTTTATTCTTACCATTTTTCTAAAATAATTTCCCTTTATGTAGTGGAGATGCACTTTTTTCCCCCCACAAAACATAAAATGTTACTCCATCAATAAAGCCTCATTGTAAGTATAATTTTGATGACTAAAATCTTCCTTTATTTGATTAGACTTAGACATTGCCCAAGTATTGGACATTTAGAATGCTCTCTGATCTTTATTGCCTTTTTAAATTTTTGCACTTTTTAATGATAATGGTTCTTATATGTAAGTGCTTTACAGTTGGTGTGGAACATTTATCCCATTTGGCCCTCAGCATTCCTGTGAAAAATAGGACAGTTGTTAGTATTTCCCTTTTTAAATATTGAGGACCTGTGCCAGACATTGACAAGCATTAGGATGGATATAGAGAGCACGGATCTGATTCCAGACCACTGCAGCAAAGCAGTATTATAACAGAGTGAGTCAGACAAATCTTTTTACTTTCCAGCATATTTAAAAATTGTATTTACACTATACTATAGTCCATCACGTGTGCAGCAGCATTATGAAGAAGTTTGAAAATGGCCCAGATACAACACTAAGTCACAAAGTGAGTGCATCTCAAGCAAAAATGCTGGTAGACTCATTCCATGTAGATTGCCACCAACCTTCAGTGTAGTGGCAAAGGGGGAATAATCTGGAAAGTGCAGCAAAGCAAAGTGTGATAAAGTGAGGTGTACTTGTCATTACAAACATTTATGTAGGTCTGTCTACACAACTCATGTGGACAATGTTTTCACTCCTTTTTGTTCCTGCTCTTTGTTCCCCTGTGGACCCCATATGGACAGCTGTCGTAGCGCTCCCCATATTTATTGTGCTGATTAATGCACATACCTCTCTCTATTCAGCTGCTCCGGAGGCTCTTTGACACTAGGGATCCTCTCTACAATTGTCTCTGTATCATACACTGTCATCATGCTAGCAATATTTTTCATATGAACCGAGAATGGAAAGAAAAATAGAGAAAAAATTGAGACAACCTCAGATAGGCTGTATCATTGCAGTGATTGTGAGGATGACACAAGACTAGACAAGTGCTTTGTTCTGCTGTCCACCAGTCATAACTGACCTGTGTCACTGTGGTCACTGAGTTGTAACTGACCCAGTGATACCTAACTGCAGCAGGAGGGTCTGTGAAACAATTTAGGAAAGTTTAGCTGGAAGACTTCCCCCGCCCAGTGTCCCTTCACACCAGTGAACTAGTGTTAATTCATCATAGTTGTGTGACATCTTGGCAGTCTAACTCCCAGCCCTTTGACAGGGTTCTTGAATATTCATGTTTGAAAACAAGTTCAAGTACTAAGAGGATAGCTTTTCTGTTTATCGGGAATGTAGTTATGTGGAAGAGGTCCTTCTGGGATGCTGTGAATTTTTTTTTTAAAGGAAGAATAATAGGGCTGTTTGGGAATAATGTTAAAAGCATTTTAACCTTGTTGCAGATCCAGTTTACTCATGTTGACCAGCCTCTTAATGGTCTTTATGGCTATTAATTTATCTCGGGTAGCATATGAAACTGAGTTGAGTTTGCACATAGCTTGATTATGCAGTTACCTGATATGGCCCCAGCAGGGCAGAGGAGCATGAATTTACATGGAGTTACTCAACGTGCACTGATGTGATTTGCTTCATATTCCCAGGGCTTCTGCACTTAGCTTCTCTTCTCGTGCTGAGGAATACAGATGTTGTTTTTGATAACCTGTTCTCTCGTAAGATCCAGTGCTCTCTTTTAAAAGAAACCAAAGAGAGGGGACAGAATACAAATTAAAGCCACTTTGAAGAACAGTTTTTTTTCCTTTTTTAAAAAATTATTAGTAATTTTAATGAAAATTTAGACTTTGGATTTCCATTCATTGTTGCACTTTTCTCCCTGCCCACTCCCCCCCACCCCAGTTTGCTCTTCTCTTTGAAAAGCAAAATTCTTTCATTGTTATACAATCCCCCCCGCCCCAAGTCCATTCCACTATGCAGCCTTCATTCTGGACTCCTGTCATGACAATAATATCTAATCATATATCCCTTTTAAGCAGTTCTCTCCTTCATCTGTTTCAGTGCAGTATACATAATTTATCCCATCTTTCCCAGTCTCCCCCCCAACCCCGATGCCAGTCCTGTTTTACAACATTGGCACTATGCAACATTTGTTGAAGGACTATTTTATACCTAGTAAATGAAAGAACAGGTTCAGAGTCTATTCTGACATCCATTGTGGTCTTTTCTTCCTTTCCTGTACTTTTATGACCTTTTGCTATCATGTATAATATCCTATAATTTGTCTGTCATTTGGTCATTAATCTTTAGTGCATCAAATCTATTCTTGGGATAGTTTATAAATTCAGGACCTGAAACACTTCTGCAGAAGGTCAAGGACTGCAGCCTCCTATATGGATTGAAGCTCAGCATCAAGAAAACAAAGATTCTCACCACTGGGCCAATTGGCAGCATCAGTATGGATGGTGAAGAGATTCAGATAGTTAACAGTTCTAGTTTGCTTGGCTCCACAATTAACACTTTGGATAACAGCAGCCAGGGACGAATTGCATTGGGAAAGTCAGCTGTGAGGGACCTCTCAAGAGTACTGAAGAGCAACGATGTCAGACTGGAGACTAAGGTACGCTTGATCCAAGCTATAGTCTTCGCAATTATGTGTTATGTATCAGAGAGTTGGACAGTGAATAGGGATGATAGAAAGAGAATTGATGCCTTTGAGCTGTTGTGCTGGAGAAGAGTGTTGAATATACCATGGACTGCTAGGAGTACAGGTTTGTCCTGGAGAAGGTTCAAGCTGGAATGCTCCTTGGAGTCAAGGATTCTGAAGCTTCGTCTGACATACTTTGGGCATGTTGCAAGGAGGGACTTGGAGGCGGACATCATGTTTGGCAGGGTGGAGGGGCGGCAAAGGAGAGGAAGACCTTCGATGAGATGGATCGATTCTGTGACTGGAGTGGTGGGAATAAATGTGTTTGAGATAGCTAGGTTGGCACAGGATAGAACGGCGCTTAGAGCTCTTGTACACAGGGTCACTATGGGTCACAAGTAACTCTGGCACATAACAGCAACAACAAGGACCTCCCTGGCTGTACTTCTTCCAAGACAGCTTTGTTCGTTCTCGTGACAGTCCATGATATTACGCCATAAGCTTTGCCAACATTACAATTCTGAAGCATCAGTTCCTCTGCAAATAAAGGTCTTTGGATAAAAGCCTTACTCCATCCACAACATTACAGTAGACTCTGAGGAGGCAAGGTTTTCTCTAGTCTTATTTTTAATTGTCTTCCAAACTGAGAGGCTTAATTTCCAGCTCTATATTGGACAATAGGGAACTCTGGTGGCTTGTTGTTTTCCCATAGCTGACCATCCAGTGGGTTTTCAAAGTCAGTAACTCATAAGAGAGGGGAATTATGGTGCTGATGCAGAGGTTTGTGGTTTGAATCCACCAGCTCCTCCATGGAGAAAGATGAGCAGTTTCCTGTATGATTTACTGTCTCAGAAAACACACCAGATGGGTTGATTCTGTTGTTGTACACACCACCACCACCATAGTTATGTTTGCTCCTCTTCATAAGGTTTTCGAGGACTCATTATTCCAGAAGTGGGTGGCCAATTCTGCTTCTTTGTCTTACTCTGGATGCTCTGCTGAAACCTATCCCTTGTGGGTGATCCTACTGACTTTTGGCATACTTGTGATTTAGCTTCCAGCACCACAGCAACACAGAAGGTACCAGATTATGGCAGACTGATTTGGACATATTTTCAGAAGGGACCAAATCTTGGAAAAAGACATCATGCTTGGAGAGTCAGGTGGACTGACACCTTGACTGTAACAGTGGTCTTAAACAAAGTGGAAGTTATGAGGACAGTATAGGATTGGGCAAGGTTTTTATCTCTTGTCCATCAGGTTGCTCTGAGTCAGAGTCTGCTGAATGGTACTTACAGATTCCTCCTTTCCCCCATTTTTTTCAGTTTCAGTCTTTACTTAAGAACGATTGTTGTGTTCCATTCAGCCCTGACCTTGTTTCTATTGATGATATTGAATTTTTCTGCCTTTTCTTTCTGTAGATGTAGTCAGATTGATTCTTATGTATTCCATCAGTCAAAGCCCATGTGTATAGTTGGTCTTTGTGGAGGGTTTCTTTTGTTCTTTTTTTTTTATTTATATTTGCAGTGGATAAGTTGTTGGGCATACTAAATTCTGTCATCAATCTCTGGCCTCATTTCTGTTACTAAAGTCTTATTTTCCAACTATTTTTTTTTGTTTGCATTCATTTATTGTTGCACTTTTCTCCCTGCCCACCCTTTCCCTCTCCCCCCAACTATTAATTCAGACTTTGTAAAAGACTCCAAAAGTTCCTCTTGGATGTAGAAAACCTAAAGAGAAAAGAGATTTGAACAGAAGATTTCAAAGGGTAGCTTGAGAAGACAGATACGGTAACAAAATGTGCAAAGACCTGCATTTAGAAAGTCAGAAGGGAAGAACACTTTCAGCATTTTTTGAGTTGAAAAAGTGGGAATAAATCTCAAGCCCTGAGTTGCAATAGTGAAGGTTTCTGTAGGTCAGGTGTTGAATGATGCAAGAAAAGTAAAAGAAAGATGGAAGAAATTCACAGAGTCACTGTACCAAAAAGGATTGTCGACACTGATCCAAGTAGCATATGATCAAGAAGCAATGGTACCAAAAGGAATCCAGATATCACTGAAAGCATTGGCCAAAAGGACCCAGGAATTGATGAAATACCAGCTTAGGTGTTTGAGCAAGCACATTCAGCCCTCGATCTGCTCACTGGTCTGACAGGAAATTAGAAGATCACTACCTGGCCCCTCTCTTGAAGAGACCCATATTTGTATCCATTCTTAAAAAGAAGGTGATCCCACAGAATAGAAAATTATTGAAAAAAAATATTGACATCAGACACAGGTGAAATCTTGCTGGAGATTATTTTAAAAAGTTGAAGCAGTACTTTGATAGAAAATTGCCAGAAATTCAGACTGGATTCAAAAGAGTTCATAGTTCTAGTGATATCAGTGCTGATGTCAGATGGATCATAAAGTGTTTACTTCTGTTTTATTTATTATACAACAATACTCAATTTTGTGGATCATAGTAGATTATGGGTAACATTGAGAAGAATGGGAATTCCAGAAAGCTTAATTGTGCTCATACAGAACTGGTAAATAGACCAAGAAGCAGTTATTTGAACTGTTCAAATCTGAGAATACTGAGTGGTTTTAAAATCAGTCAGGTATATATCAGTATTGTAGTCTTCCACTATACTGTACCTACCCAATGTATATGAATAACAAATAATCTTAGAAACCAGATTATAGAAGAATGTGGCATCAAGATTGTTGTTGTTGTTGTTATGTGTCATCG
>NW_006399839.1:2481497-2483476 GCF_000299155.1 Elephantulus edwardii | reverse complement strand
TGCACATTTCATTGTAATATTTTGCTTTGTCATCCCGTGCTGCCTTTTGAAATCTTCTATTCAACTCTTTAGTATCTTGAATTTCAAAAGGCATCAAGATTAGAGGAAGATTTATCAACAACCTACAATATACAGGTGACACATTCTTGCTTTCATATAATAAAAAGGATTTGAGGCACTTTAGAAGAGCGAAGATTAAGTATTTACCATTCAGTATGGATTACACCTCAAAAGCAAGAAAACAAAAATTTTTGTAACTAGACGAATAGGAAGCATTGTGATAAATGGAGAAAAGTTTGAAGTTGTCATTGATTGCATTTTATTTGGATCTGAAGTCAACATCATGGAAACAGTCAAGAAATAAAATGGCGTATTACATGAGATGGGTCTGTTGCCAAGGACCTCTGTAAAGTGCTAATGAGCAAGGATGTCATTTTAAAGGTTAAAGTACTCCTGACCCAAGCCCTGATGTTTTGATTTGCTTCATATACATGTGAAAGTTGGACAATGAGCAGATAAGAGTAAAGAAAAATTGATGCTTTTGAACTGTGCTATTGGCAAAGAGTTTAAAATACTGTGACCTGCCAGAGAATATACAAATCTGTCTTGTGGTGCTCTAATGGCTCCGTGCTAAGAAGCTGGCCTGCAACACCAAGGCATACAGTTCAGATCCACCAGCTGCTCCAGGGGAGTCTTCGTATGTGATTTACTGCCTTTGAAAATCTACTGGAGGGTCAGCTGTGCGTTAGTTCAAATTCGATGGCACACACCACCACCAACTGAATGTATGATGGGCTGCCAGAAGAAGAAACAAATCCGTTTTAGAGGAAGTGTATCCAGAATGCTCCTTAGAAACCAAGATGGAGAGACTGCTGCTGCCATACATTTTGATAGCTTATCAGAAGGGGCTAGTCCCTGGGAAAGAACATCTTGCTTGGAAAGGTGGAGGATCAGTGAAAAAGAGGAAGACCCTTAACAAGATAAATTGGCAAGACTGTGACCATGAGATTAAGCATAATAGAGGTTGTGAGACCAGGATTGGGTGAGGTTTTGTCCTGTGGTTTATGGGGTCACTATAAATCAGAGTTGATTTGACAGAACCAAATAACAACAACAACAAATGGAAGGACAGAAACCATTCCTGGTTTGGTGGTGATAAAATTATTGATACTTTCTTGCAATGCTGGCAATAGTAGAACCGATATAACCTTTGGGAAATTATTTACCTTCCTATAACAGTGAGTCTGCTTCTGGTAATTTGTTACACATTATTCAAGAGAACGGAAGAAAGCGCCTTTATTTGTTGCATTGCTATGTATGATAAGAAAATCCTGAAATTGGCCTAGATATTTATGTAGAGGACGAGTTTACTAAATTATGGCCTATCAACATGATGGATTATTATATAGCCTGGAAAATGTGATTATCTAGACAATATTGTTACTTGAAAATGGTTTACTATCCAATTAGTGTCAAGAAGAGCTGAATGTAAAGAATGCTGATTTGTAGTGTAAATGACAGGGGTCAAAGGCTAGACGTTAATATGCACAAAGAAATAGAACTTTATGTACTTGATGGGATTGTGAAGGTTTTTTTTTAAAAAAAATATTTTATTTCTTTACCTCCCTACCCCCTAAGTCACTTTTAAAAAAAAAATTTATTCATTGTTGCACAATTTCCTCCCTTCCCCTTCCCCTCTCCTCTAGTACAGTTTACGGTGTTCCTTTCTTTAAGTGACATCCAATTCCTAAACAACATGCTTCCAGAAACTATGAACTTTGATAAATGTCGGTAGTTGTAGAGTGGCTTCAGACCTTTTGTTCATATGGTCGGTATGAGTTGTGTTCTACTAGAAGGCAGTCAACAACAACAACAACATATAAATAATGCCTAATCATATATTTAAACATTTAAACTGTTCTTTCCTTCATCTCTTCCAATGCAGTGTTCATTGTCTATCCCCTCTTCTCCTAGTTTCT
>NW_006399839.1:2441368-2481262 GCF_000299155.1 Elephantulus edwardii | reverse complement strand
AAACTTTCATTTTGGAACAATTTTTTATTTAGTGCAATGTTAAACAGTAATTATACTTAGTTCTTATATATATCACAGTGAAATATGCCAATTTAATAATGTTTTTTATACCTTTATAATTTTTATTTTAAGTTAAATAATCATCCTAAAGATAATGAAAGAGAATGTTAATAATCCCTTCAATCCTACTCCTGTTACTATTCTGCAGTGTAACTTTGTTTGTGCTACAAACCTGCCTTCCTACCTGGTTATTCTTATTAGGTCTAGTCAGAAGCAACTCATAGCTGGAATTCCAGCAGCTTTTCAGAGATGGTAAAGTGGGTGGAAGGCGGTTGCCCATCTTTCTCCCACAGAGTAGTTGTATATTCAAAACTTATCCCTTCGGATTGGCCAGACAATTCCTTACCGTTAAGCCCCCAGAGCTGCCTCCTAAATCCATTAGTAGTTTAAAATTGTAAAAACACCTTTGACAATATACTTTTGTCGCCTGGAAAATGGTGATAATAGTTTTTTATATTGTTGTTGTTGTTGTTGTTACGTGCCGTCGAATCGTTTGTGACTCATAGCGACCCTATGTGCAAGAGCCCTAAACCCTGCTCTATCCTGTGCCAATCTCATTGCCTCTGACACACCCATCCCGATTACCCCAGTCACTGAATCAGTACACCTCAAAGAGGGTCTTCTCCTCCTGCCCTGTCCCTCCACCCTACCAAGCATGATGTCCCTCTCCAAAGACCTGTCTCTCCTTATAACATGTCCAAAGTATGTCACACAAAGCCCCAGAATCCTTGCCTCCAAGGAGTAGCCTGGTTTAACCCTCTCCAGGATGAATCTGTTTGTTTTCTTGGCAGTCCAGGGTACATTCAATAGTCTTTTCCAGCACCACAGCTCAAAGTCACCAATTCGCCTTCTATCCTCTTTACTCATTGTCCAACTCTCTGATGCATAACAAGTGATTGCAAAGACCATGGCCTGTATCAGACACACCTTAGTCTCCAGAGAGAGACACCGTTGCTCTTGAGTACTTTAGAGAGGTCCCTAACAGCAGACTTTCCCATCGCGATGCGTTTTTTGATTTCCTGACTGCTGGTGCCAAGAGTGTTGACCGTGGAGCCGAGCAAACTGAAGCTGTGAACAATCTCAATCTCTTTGCCATCCATCGTGATGCTACCAATTGTTCCAGTGGTGAGAATCTTTGTCTTCTTGACATTGAGCCTCAGTCCATACTGAAGGCTGCAGTCCTTGACCCTCTGCAGCAAGTGCTATAGGTCCTCCTCAGTTTTGGCAAGCAGGGTTGTGTCATCTGCACAACGCACATTGTTAATAGATCTTCCACCAATCCTGATGCCACACGTCTCCTCAAAAACGACTGGAACAGCACATCAGCAGAGAACTGCCGGAAGTCCAGGCTGGGTTTAGAAGGGGTCATGGTACTAGCTGATGTTAGATGGATCTTAGCTGAAAGCAGGGAATACCAGAAGAATGTCTATCTGTGTTTCATTGATTATGCAAAGGCGTTTGACTGTGTGGATCATAACAAACTGTGGCTGACTCTGAGAAGAATGGGAATCTCAGAACATTTAATCGTGCTAATGTGAAACCTATACTTGGACCGAGAGGCAGTTGTCAGAACAGAGCAGGGTAACACTGCATGGTTCAAAATTGGGAAGGGTGTACACCAGGGATGTGTCCTATCTCCGTCCCTTTTCAACCTGTATGCAGAGCAGATTATCTGAGAGGCTGGGCTCTATGAGGAGAAGTTTTTTATATTAGGAGAACAGTATTTGATATTCATTTTACAGAAAAGAGCAGATGAGAGATATTTACCCCAGTATAGAAATAAACAGTAGATTCAGTGTTGTCCCTGCCCTTGACACATGTGTCTTGACCCACCCCTTTCTGTGATGCTGGAGGAGAGTATTAAATCTACCATGGATTGCTAGGAGAACACAGAGATTCGGCCTAGAGAGAGTGAAACCAGGCTGCTCCTTGGAGACAAGGATTCTGAAGCTTCTTCTGAAATACTTTGGACATGTTCCTAGGAGGGAACAATCCTTGGAGAGCGAT
This sequence comes from Elephantulus edwardii, assembly GCF_000299155.1. Classification (NCBI taxonomy): domain Eukaryota; kingdom Metazoa; phylum Chordata; class Mammalia; order Macroscelidea; family Macroscelididae; genus Elephantulus; species Elephantulus edwardii. Next base: position 2,479,195 of record NW_006399839.1, on the reverse strand, counting down.
ATCATGCTTGGGAGGGTGGAGGGACAGAGCATGAGAGGAAGACCCTTGATGAGATGGATTGATTCAGTGACTGGGGTAATGGGGATAAGTATGTCAGAGACAATAATATTGGCACAGGATAGAGCAGGATATAGGGCTCTTATACACAGGGTCACTATGAGTCACAAGCGAATCGACTGCACATAACAAAAATATTAGGAAAAGCATGTGCTTTGGTTTCTGTATGATTGGCATGTTGATTCTGTAGAGTAATAAGACTATTTCATACATTCGTTTAAAAATTATTGGCAGCACAATTTTATTGTTTGTCATATTTATGATCCCATTAGTTTCTACATTCTGTTTGATCACATTGCAATGAAATGGGCATGCTTAAAGATCTCTTCAAGTTGATTGGCCAGGGAGCTGTTTTCTGAATTTCTTGACATGAAAGAATGAATGCTGTCAGTATTGTATCTGTTTGTGGAAACATCTCAATTGGTATTGCATTAATTCCTGGATGCTTGTTTTTCCCACTGCCTTCAGCTTGGACTTCTTCTTTAATGCCGTTGGGTTCAATCATACACTAATTTCTGAAAGGGTTGAACATCAGCCAGTTATTTTAGAAACAGTGATTTGAAGTGTTCCTTCCATCTTTTGATGTCCTGTAGAATCATTGCAACTTGAGGCTTGAATTTGTTTCTGAGTTCTTTGAACATGAGAAATGTCCAGTGTAATTTCAAACTTCAGTCGTTGTTCTGCACAGTCAACTCAAAACAGACTCGTAACTAACCCTACAGAGAGTTTTCTGAGACCAGAGATGGCACAGATCACCTTTCTCCCAGGGAGCCAGCCGCAGGTGTATTCAGACTGCCCGAGGCACCACTTCTGGGTTAGCAGCACAACCGTACCCACTAGGCCACCTAATTTGCATGTTTTTGTATCAGTTAATGCATTGTCTTCAGTGGTAATTTATAAAGGCTGTGTGGCTCCCAGGACCATATTAAGTCACTGCCCTGTTCTAGGTTATTTCTGATTTTATTTTTTTAAATGGTGACCATACCAGTATTTGTTCAATCATTTTGAAAATCTTTTTGAAAATTGGTTTTTTGAGGTTTCTAATTTTTTCCATTAATTAAACATCAGTAGCTCTTGTGGAATTAATATGGACTGAAAGCAGCCCTCCTCAGGGTTTCTGAGGATGTAAGTGTCCATGAGAGGAGACTGCCCAGCTCTGTCCCGTGGAGCAGCTGGTGGAGTCTAACCACTGACCTTTTCGGTTAGCAGCATGTGTAATGCGCTACACTGCCAGAGCTCTTGATTTAAACCAGATATAACTGGTGTTTTACATATGATGTTTGTGTCAGGTACTAACTCACAGTGATTGTACGTTTAATAGACCAAAGCACTGCCCAGGTTTAGTGATGCTTCTACTGGGCCAAAGTGTATGTGCGGGTGTGTGTGCATTTTAAATGTGAATAGGTCTCCCCAGTGTTTGCTGAAGAAATTTTTATAGTTGTAGAGGTGGAGGTTTTTTCCCCTTCTAAAACATTATATATGTATATTTTAACACAAGTAAGTAAGCTTTACCATCAAGCTGTCAAGGTTAGTCCTTCTTGCTTAAACAGTGACACATGACAGATTATTCTTAATGACAGAGGCCACAGAACACTGGCACTGTCATTATAATGGGAGATGTTTAATGGACATAAGAACTCTTTAGGAAGGAATCTCATGTGATGGTTTTGTTTCCTGACAATAGGCTTAGGTATTCTGAAGGTAGCTGTCTCAAGGTTGGTTTGTTTTCTGGCACCTGGGCACTTTATTTGTTTAAAAGCACTTTGAAAAGCCCTAACAGGTTAGGAAACTAGGAGGGGAAGTGGAAACTCTTTCCTCTAGGGCAACTCTTCATTTTGGTACCTGGATAAAGGGCTGGCGATGAGTCTTTGTAAAGAAAGGTATTCTGTCAGTTGAAGACTTACATTCTTTTAAATGAAATTTGTAAGTTGACGTGCTTCATCTTGTCCCCACGGAAGCTTCTTATTTCAGCATTCCTGCACACAGACCACTGAAGGACCCTTCACAGCAAATGAAAGTGGCTTTGTGTGTGCATAGGTGTTGGTTTTCTGAAATGACACTTAGAACAGTTCTTTGAAGTTTGCCCTTCTGTTTTAGAAGTCCATTCAAATTTTGTATTCTATCCTGCAATTAACTTATTTTAATGTTTAACACATACTTTAAATGATTTGCCACCTGAAAGGGAAAGTTGAAAACTTTATTCAAAGTTTTTAATAAAATAACCCTTCAGGAACATGAGGCACATTACTAATTATGCACATGCCGCACGGGCCACACAAGTGAGTATGAGAGTTTTGAAGCAGATCCTCAATTTCTTCCAGGTTTATTGTACTTACTGTTAAGATTCTGGTTCAAACTTAGTGTATTTGAGGAAGTTTAAATGCTGATGGTTCAAGAGAAGTTGGTGAAAATGCAAGAAACTAACCATTTTTGACCTCTTTGTAGGAAGAGAGAGCAGTGAGAGATCGGAATCTCCTCCAGGTTCAAGACCATGATCAGGCTATTCCTTGGAAAGTGCAGTTCAACCTGGGCAATAGCAGTCGGCCGAGCAATCAGTGCCGTAACTCCATTCAAGGGAAGCACCTCATCACAGATGAGCTCGGTAAGGCTGGGCCTCTACCTCCCCTGCAGTCTCTTGGTCTTACTGTTCATTTTTTTTTACTTGTCTGTGGTTTGACTGCAAGTTGATCCTTGATGTAGGAGGTAGGGTAATTTGTTTTCGTGAGTTTTGTTCTAGATTCAAAGGGTGACTGAGGGCTGTAGTCTTAGGGGTTGCATTGGTTACTGTCATTGCAAAGTTAGCCATTTTTGGGTTGTGTGTGTTTTTCCCCCCCCTGCATTTTGCTCCACCTATTTTTCCCGCACTGTTAGAGACCTACTGTGGTGTCTTTCAGAGGGGTCTGCAGTGGTAGCTGGTGCTAACAGTGGTACTCGTCTAGTTCTTCTGGTCTTAGGGTTGTGGAGGTTGTCGTGTTTTTCTTTATCACATCTTTAACACCTCCTCACTCATCGTTTGAGAATCTCAATGGCAGAGAAGCTTGGTTTGGTAACTCTTAAGTGTTTTTGTTCCTGTAACTTACTGTTGTAGGACTTTACCATGCATTAATACCTAGGTCACTTTCTGCCAGCCTCTCTCTACACACTGTTGTTGTTGTTGTTATGTGCCGTCGAGTCGCTTGTGACTCATAGCAACCCTTTGTACAGCAGCCCTAAACTCTGCTCTGTCCTGTGCCAATCGCACCGTCTCCGATACACCCATCCCGATTACCCAGTCACTGAATCAATCCACCTCAAAGGGGGCCTTCCCCTTCTGCGCTGTCCCTCCACTCTACTAAGCATGATATCCCTCTCCAAGGACTGGTCCCTCCTTACAACATGTCTAATGGATGTTAGATGGAGCCTCAGAATCCTTGCCTCCAAGGAGCCGCCCAGTTTGACCCTTTCCAGGATGAATCTGTTTTCCTAGCAGTCCATGGTACTCCCAATACTCTTCTCCTGCACCACAGCTCAAAGGCATCAATTCTCCTTCTGTCCTCCTTAGTCATTGTTCAACTCTCTGATGCATAACAAGTGATAGCAAAGACCACAGCTGTATCAGATGCACCTTAGTCTCCAGAGAGACACCATTGCTCTTCAGTACTTTAGAGAGGTCCCTAACAGCAGACTGTCCCATGGCAATATGCCTTTTAATTTCCTGGCTCTACACAATAGTATTTTATAATATTGCCACTTTCCCCCTTGAATTTTGAGCTCAGTTATCTTCCTTGATAACCTCCATGCTGTTCCTTATTGTGGTGACAGTAAGGGAATGTACTTGTTTTCCAAATGACATAATGAATTAGAAACATAGTTAAGATATGTTACTCTTGCAGTTAATTCATGAGTTTTTTTATGTTTTGATCTTTTCTCTTGGAAACTTCTAGCTTCTTTTTAAACTTGAAGAAAGGAAATTCTTATGTTGGTTAGATGACTAGGCCACTGTTAGAACTCTATTTTGTGCTCTACACTGTACTGTCTGGAGACTAAGGTGCACCTAATCCAGGCCTTAGTCCTCGCAATTCCTTGCTATCCTTCAGTAAGCTGAACAATGACTAGAGATGATGGAAAGAGAATTGATGCCTTAGAGAATTGTAGAAGAGTACTGAATATATCATGGACTGCTAGGAGAACAAACAGGTTCATCCTAGTGAGGGTGAAACTAGGCTGCTCCTTGGAGGCAAGGATTCTGAAGCTTCATCTGACATACTTTGGACATGTTGCAAGGAGGGACCAGTCCTTGGAGAGGAACATCATGCTTGGGAGGGTGGAGGGACAGCACAAGAGAGCAGGACCCTGGATGAGATGGATTGGCTCAGTGAGCTAATGAAGCGTCAGAGACAATGAGTTTGGCACAGGATAGAGCTGGGTTCAGAGCTCTTGTACAATTGTACAAAGGGTCTCAATGAGTTGCAAGCGACTCGATGGCAGGCACATAACAACACTGTACTGAAAGCCTTAAGAATATCGTTTGATATTTATAAATTATAATAACTACAGTGCCAGTACCAAAGACAAAGTGAAATAATTATTTCTTGATGTTAAATATCCAACCAGTGTCCAGAGTTCCCGACTATACATACTTTTCTTTTTCAGCAGGTAGTTTGCAACTAATTTTTTTACTATTTGTTTACAAAAAGAGATCTTAATTCTGCTTCAGAGAAACTAGAATTTAGGGTTATGATTCTGATAATTTAAGTTGATAACTGGCTGCTCCGTGGGAGAAGGATGGGCACTCTCCTCCCGTGAGATTTACTGCCTCTGAAAACCCACTGGAGGGTCATCTATGAATTGATTCCTACTGGACAGCACACAACAGCAACAACAGCAGCCTTGTATTGTGCTCTTCTCTACTGTCCTTGATGCAGCTAAAAAGAATGAAGACACATGCTGTCCTTAAAATGCAAACCACCGTGCACCATTGTTTGTTTCCTTTTCAGTTTGCATTCTCAGCGAAACTAAGCTTGTTCAAAAAAGATCTTTCTCTTCAGTGAGCAGCAGATGGAGTGATGCAGATCGTTGTGAAGACCCTGACTGGCAAGACTATAATTTTTGAGGTGGAGCCTCGTAACACCATCAAGAATGTCAGAGCCAAAATCCAAGACAAGGAAGTTACCCCCCTGACAAGCTGCTCCTGATATTTTCAGACAAACAACTAGAGGATGGTTGTCCACTCTCTGACTACATCTGAACAGAGTCCACCCTGCATCTGGTACTGTGTCTGCGTGGTGGCATCATCGAGCCTTCCTGTACCAGCTCACCCAGAAGTACAACTACAGCAAGATGATCTGCCTCAAGCATTATGCTCGCCTGCACCCCGTGCTGTCAATTGCTTCAAGAAGTGTGCGTTTCTGGTGTTCTTACTTGAAGAACAAGACCCAAGAGGCCAAATAAAAGCTCCCTCTTCACTGGCTCTCTTGCCTCTTGCAGGTGGTCTCCTTCTGAGCTCCATGGCCCTGGGCCCTTAATAAAGTCTCTTTCATTGAACTGAAAAGAAAAAAGAATATTTCAAAGTTAGCAAATAAGAACTGGGCTCACTAGAAGATGAAGGAAAGAGAAAAACTACCTAAAAGAGTAGAAAAGCTGGAAAGATTTGCACAAAATGACATTTCCATTTTGGCTCTGATGCCACGCATAATCTCTCTTTTTTTATAATCCCACTTTAAAAAACCCCAGTGATGCAAATAGCCTGTTTTCATTTACTCATTTTAACTTTTGGTTAAGACAATTTGTATGATATTCAGTGAGAAAAAATGAAGTCTTAAAATTTGGTTTAATATTTATTGTTTAACTATGAAGAACAGGTTGTTAGTCTCTTTTATCATGGGTAGCAAAAGAAGATTATTTCTCCCCACTGACTGATTTAGGCACAACAAACTCGTAAACTCTATGAGGGGGGAAAAAAACCCACTTTTTTTTTAAAATCTTTATTGTGATTTTAATGAAAGTTTACAGGAAAGTTGAATTTACATTCATTCATTGTTGCACATTTTCCTCCCTCCCCATCCCTTCCTGCTTCCCCAGTTAACTTTTGTTTTACTTACGATTTTCCCCCCTTTATTTTTGGTTGCACATTTTCTTCCCTCGCATCCTTCCCCCCTCCCCCCAGCCCACTCCACAATGCATCCCTGTTCCAGATTGTTGTCATACATTTAAATCATACTTATGTATTCCTTTCTGACAGTTCTTCCTCTCATCTCTTCTACTGCAGTGTTTTGATGTCTATCCACTCTTGTCATGCTCTGCCAACCATCTTATTTTATAACAGCAGTGTTACACAGTAATTACCCTTTTGTGATAAGCTATTTCGCTCAGCGTAATGTTCTTCACTCTCCCTCTTGTGTAATGCTTTATAAGTTAGTTGTTTTTTAGTGCTGCATAGTATTCTGTTGTGTGAATGTATCATAGTTTTTCTACCCATTCTTTTGTCATTGGGTATTTGGGTTGCTTCCATCTCTTTGCTGTTGTGAATAACACAGCGAATAAACCAATAAACATGGGTATGCATAGAGCAAAAAATTTTGAGGATCAGAAATACATGCATAAAAATTCAAACTTTACTTTAACTCGAAAAATGGGAGACGAGATAATTACCATAGTACAGGAAACGCCCGAGAATTTATGCCTTTTAGAAAATAGATGCTACTGTGAATAGTTGGCTGAGCAACACATTATTAAATAAGACAATCAATTAGAATTAATACATTTTTTTAGAGATTAGAAAGTAATTCTTCAGGCAATAGCAGCACATTTTGAGATTATGATTTTATAGGACTTGTTCAAAATAATGTTTTTGTGATCAGATTTATAATGCAAAATAAGAATATTTTCTTTCACCAGAAGTAAAAGAGCCTGTAATTTCAAGGCTGAGTACTGGAATTTAGCCCTAGGAGGAAAGAGCTTACCTGAGAAGCTCACACCTTGTGATATGGAGAAGAAAGGACAAAAAGATGATTTCAACAAATAATATATTTTTGCATCTTCCTAATGTAGGTGTTAGAGCTTCTCAGTGTTTACCATTTGGGGCAGAATTTTGAAGTGAATGCTGACATGGTTATTTTGTTTGTTTGTTTCCTGTGACAGAAACAACTAAGAATAGGTAGGGAGACTCCTAGAAACATTTGCTGTAGTATGTGAGAACTGCTTCCTTAATTCAGAAGACAGAAGTGTATACTTGGTTGTGTTTTTTCCCTTAAAAAGTATAAGTTGCTAGATAACTGATCAGGTTTTGTTAAGTGAGAGCCCTGTTGGGTGAGACTGGGCACATAGATGCTGGTATGACCATAGACTAGTGACAACCCTTTCAGTCTCTCCCCAGAGTCATTGTTCTACTGATGCCTCTTGCTTTTGCACAGATTTTGTTTTGTAGGGTTGTTAGTGAAAACAGTCTTACACCTCACCAAGTCTCATTCTCTGAGGATTAAGAAGCTGGGGCATTTGGAATGGAATGGTACTAGAACAGCTGCTCTGCACCTGAGAGCCTGTGTGTGTACCTGTGGGCCTGGCGTGCACCTGGGAATTTCCCAAGGGCCAGCTGGTGTCCCCCATGCACTTGTTCTTACATTTTTCTGTCCCACTCCCAGAAGGATGCAGAGCAATGTCTATTTAGCAGCTCTGAACAGTAAATTATCTCTTCTTGTAGAGCAGTTCTTTCCCTAAAATTGAACTTGAAATAGCTAGGTCAGAGTATGTATAAGTGTGTATGTGGTTTATGAATAGTGAGATTGATGAGGAGTGGAGGGAATTAAAAAATTTCTTTGTTTTGGATTTTAGAAAACTTTGCTTTCTTTAATGCTACAGGATTTTTGAGCCCTGGCATTTATATTTACAGACAACCTAAATTGGTTTATCAAGGTCAGATAATGATCACGTCTCTTTAAAATAATTTAAAAAAAAGAAATAAAATGAAGCTACTAAGTACATGACCAGAAATTAAAAATCTATCTGTGAAGAGTTTTTCTTTTTAATTTAGAAGATTCTTACATTGATTTTTCTTATTTTCAGATTTTTTTTTAAATTGAACTTTTTTTTAGGCAGAGGTTGACTAACATAAATTCAAATGAGAAAATGTAGATGTGGTGAAGCCAATTGTTTAGCAGAAGACTGAAACACAGGTGTTGTCTTAGTTACCTTGTGTTGCTGTACTAGAACACCACATGTGGATGGTTTTAACAGGCAGAAATTTATAGTTTAGGAGGCTAGAAGTCCAACTTCAGGGTGCCAGCCCTAAGGTAAAGCTTTTTCTTGATTCTGGAGAAAACTCCTTGTCATTTTTCAACACATGAGCCAGGATTCTCTTGGAAATCTCCTTGTGTGCTGGCCTCAGCCTTTTCCTGGGTCCAGAAGGTTCTCAGCACAGGGACCCTGGGTCCAAAGGATGTTCTCTGCTCCCTGCTCTTCTTCCTTGGTGGCAGTGAGGGCCCTCTGATCTCTTCTCACTGGTTTAATCTTTTATATCTCAAAAGAGAATGTAAAGTTACAGCCTATACAGATTGTATTATAGCAGCCTCTGATCTTGCCTCATTAATGTCATAGGGGTTTAGATGTGTAACACCTAGGATAATACCAGATCGCAAAATAGAGAATAATTACATAACATTGATAATTAGGGCCTATCTATGTTAAAAAGTATTTTTATGGGACACAGCACAACCTGTAACAGGTGATCCATGAGGTGGAACCCAGTTATAACACAGGAGTTCATGTTTCCTGTTAGCTACTGCATATAGGAAGCAAACCCTAATCACATTGGATCTGATTTCTGGCTCTTTAGTGCTTGGGGTGTCCCGGACTGCACATTCTTCCTCACTGTTCTCTGAGCGCAGTGTTTTCATTGCTGCGTCATGATTTTGGGGTTGGGGGGAATGTAGGGTTCTGATGATTGATGCTAAGGGGAGTCTCTGACTTTCAGGCTATGTTTGTGAAAGGAAGGATTTGCTGGTGAATGGCTGCTGTAATGTCAACGTCCCCAGCACGAAGCAGTACTGCTGTAACGGCTGCCTGTCCAACGGCTGCTGCAGCGCTTATGAGTATTGTGTTTCCTGCTGCCTGCAGCCCAACAAGGTATGTGCACCTCCCTCTTCACCTCCTTTTATCTTCCTGCCTTTATGTCTGCTGAGTATCAGAGTCTTCATGTGAGACACTTCTGAAAATACATCCTGGAATGGAACTGTGTAGGTGTCAGAAATTGCTGCTGTGAAGTCGCCTTTGTCAACCAGGAAAGGAGGTGGTGCCATTAACAGAATGGCTCTTTTGCAGAATGGACCTTTGTATTTCTGATGAATAAGATACCCACTCCCTCTATCTCCCTATATCAGCATTCTTTTGCTTAAGGAGAGATATCCAAGGTTACCTTGTGCTGGCTTCATCTGAAATTTATTACAGGTACAAACTTTTGTTTCCATAGCAACTTCTCCTGGAGCGATTCCTCAACCGGGCAGCTGTGGCATTCCAGAACCTCTTCATGGCTGTGGAAGATCACTTTGAGCTGTGCTTAGCAAAGTGCAGGACCTCATCCCAGGTCAGACACGGTGACTTCTCTTGCCGGGAGATGGGCGGATGAGGGACAGGGGTGAGAACTCTTGAATGTAGGCCAGTTTTTTTTTTTTATTTTTTTGTGATGTGATAAAGGAGCTCATGATTCAAATGAAGCCATGTCAGCCATTGTATGGTTTTGCTTTGAGTAACGTTAGAATTTAAAATGGCAATGTGAGGTTTATACAAAGGCAGGACAGCAAACATGTATTAAGTCAAAGTCTCATTAACTTGTATCTCTCTGATCTGAATTCAATGCCTGCCCTGTAAGTGGGAGCTTTTTAGTCTGGGTGGTGTGCTAATAGTCCAGCTCCTGAGAAGAGTTCGTTCCTTCCTGTCTGACTGCCAATTTGACGCTGGCTTTGCAAACACTCACTTCTTTAGAATAAGTAGTAATTTGTTCAGGGGCAGAGTTTTGATTTATTTTAGGACTTCAAAGAGATAGGCAGGTAGGTGTTTAAAAATACACAAAAAAATCTGCAGGTTGTCACACTCCCGACACTTACTTGAGTACCATCATTAACCATGCTTCGCTCTTTGGGCATCACGTATGGTCCCCGCCCTGCATGCATCTGAATGTCATCTTCCTTTCCATCACTCTGTTCCTCTCGCTCTGCTTTGATGGTTGGACATTTGTCGTGACATTCTTTGTGCACTCACTCACCTGACGTGGTTACTACAATTGGCTCACTTCTGGCCACTCTTCATGGTTCATCCAAGATTGTCCTGGCTTCGTCTGCAATAACTGAGTCATTCTCCAGAACTCTTGTACCCTTGGTCTGAGCTCTGTGTTCCACCATATGCTTTTTTAAAAATCTTTTATGTCTCTGCTTTGCTCTGGGTGCATTTACATTATTGGGGAAGTGTTTCAGGCATGATAATGAACATTTGAAGACGTGAAGAAATTCCTGATAGTCTTGTTTTGCTTGAAGAGCTTTCCACTTGAATAGGCTCCAAAGGAAAGTTATAGAAGGCTGAACACATTATTCATTTTAATTCAGAGTCTCTGTTTCTGAATTGGACAAAGCAGGGGCCCCTACAGCCCCAGCTGGTAAAACCTAGAAGTTGGTTCCAGTCTTTAGTGAAGGGCTATGCTTTCTGACTTTGTCTTTATTGTGAAGAGACATTTCCCAATTGCTATTCAATTTGTTTTGTTAACAGTGTCCCAAGGAAGAGAAGATTTGGCTGCATGTTTATTAAATTGGATTAATACCTACAATTTATTTGCTTAGCATTGGTCTTGGGGTAATTAATGAACTCTCTAGACTAGCCAAAAACTCGAGTTGCTTGTATGAAAACAAATTGCTCAAAAATTAGCCACTGGGGTTGATTGCCTGCATTAAATCACACTTGCAATTTGCCGAGCCAAATGAGGCTTGAGTGGTATTGTGAGGTTGGCTCGTGTGGCAGACCTTTAGGTCCATAAACGTTCTGAAGGCAAATTGGAATGCCTCTCAGTCTCTGCAGGATTCAGTGCCCAGAATGGAATTTCTTTGAAACCCAGGGAAGATCAGTTACAGAGTTTCCAGTGGCTCTTAATCTAGCTTAGAATAATGTATGAAAAATGACTTACCTTGAAACACCCAGGTCACAGCCATGTTGTTAACTCACTAGTGTACATAAAAAGGAATATGTTCGCACAGCCAGCCATACTTGTGTTTATTTATCCCGTTGGTTTGGTGCACTCAAATAGTTGGGTGGTGGGGTTAAGCTTCCCCCCGCCCCCATTTTATACTGGTTTACTTACAAAGCTCATAAAGTTCATATACATGGTTTTTCACACCTCATCTCTCCCCTTTCCTTTACCCACCCCTCCCCCTCCCCCCATCAAATTGTGTGACCCTATGACTAAGCCCCCACCTCCTTGGATCCTCGTACTCGTTCTACAATAATGGTCCAATACAGTATTTGTCTTGATGAGACTGAGTTAGTTCACTCAGCAATAATGCTCTCCAGTCCCTCCCAGGTTAGGTAGTAATTTACAAAATCATTACTGCTGCGTGCCCCATTGTGTGACTGTGCCATAATTTCTCAATCCACTCCATTGTGGTTGGGCATGGGGTGGCGTTTTTTCAATGATGAAAAACCATTTTATCTCAAATAGTTGTGAAAAACTAAGACGGGGGAACTATTAAATTGTTTTAAATGTCGTAAAAAGAAATGGTGGAAAGCAAATGAATGCAAAAACTAAAATAAAAAAATTTTTAAAAAAGAATGTGCATGCCATGATATTGTTTCCATTTTAATGCTCATCGTTGGCAGTGTGTGTCCGGCGTTCCTCTTTGTTCTAGAAAGTGCCTTGGAGCCTTCTAGTGACACTTGGAGACAGATGCAGCTAGGCTCTTACAGAGCGTGTCTGAAAGCAGTCCCGCTTTGCCTTCTCCTGTTTTGTGAGGAAAGTGTGAAAATCGGCTCACTCTCACGACAGTCTTATCTTCCCTTTTGCCAACAGAGCGTGCAGCACGAGAACACCTATAGGGACCCCATAGCCAAGTACTGCTATGGAGAGAGCCCTCCCGAGCTCTTCCCTGCATGAAGGGTGCAGAGGACTGCATCAGGGTGAGGAGGGCACCACTGCAGGACTGCCGGGCTGAAGCCAGACTTCAAGAGTTTACACTGCGACGGAGGCAAAACAGAGAGACTTGAGGAGAACCTGGCTTGGATCCCTTGTCGGGTGGTTCTCTGTGCTTCCATCAGTGCCTGGGCTCGTCCCAGTGGGACTATTACTATAACACCACCTGGAAACAACAGCCCTTCTTTCCTGAAGAAGACCAGACCACGGGCCGAATCCTTGTTGCTATGGATGCTTTTGGATCACTCAACCATTGTACCTGCAAAGGGAACTGTGGCTCACAATACCTCCTTGTTGGAACCCACATTTTCACTTACACTTTGACCTGGGCCCTTCCACTGTAAAATTATTTATTGGATTTCGTTGGCGTAGCAGGGGACGTTCTGTTTGCTGTAGGAAAATATCTTGCCTTTGTAGTTGAATATATCCGTGGAAATTTAGTTATTTTTTTTTATTGTTCTTGTGTTGTTTCATGAGTTAAATTATCCTTTTGCTCAGATACGTTTTTTTCTCTTTGAACATAATTTCTAGGAGGCTGTTTTGGTTTTTCTTTCTACAGCATCTTCTCTAGTGGGCCCAGGAAAGCAACCTTCTGACCAGATGCTGACATGTAAAATTACCTGAAAAGTCACAGGCACTGTTTTGTGCTTATCATACACAAGTTCTCTGGAGCTGGACACCCTCTGCTCACAGGTTCTTGTCTCATGATGCTTGTTTGTTCCCTGCGTGAGAGATCATTGTTAACCAGAGATCCTGACTTCTGATCCTAAAGGATTTTGCTTGTGTTTTCCTTTCACACACACTCATTTCTGTCGAGCTTGAACCAAACTCATTGCTGACTCTCCAGTGGGTTTTCAGAGGCTGTGAGTCACAGGAAAGGAGGTTACTCATTCTGTGGAGCAGCTGGTGGATTCAAACTGCCTGCCTTAAGGTTGGCAGCCCAACTTCTCACCCACCAGGCCACCAGGACTCCCTTTGTTTCCTTTACCATGTAGAAATTACCATGTGGTGTGCTTTGCCATGGTATAGTGGAACCCCAAGGGAATTCACAGACTGCTCATCTCCTGGCCCTCTGGTTGAAACCCAGCCTTAAGTCAGTTCACATACTTAGATTGAGGTACACTTCATTTTACTGCACTTTGCAGTTGCTGCATTTTTTAATAAATGAAAGTTTGTGGTAACCCTGTGCTGCATAAGTCTTTCAGGATATCATTTTTACTCTGCTCACCTTATGGCTCTGTCATATTTTGATAATTCTCGCAATCTTACAAGATTTTCATAATACTATTACACACTTTCTAGACTGTAGTATAAGTTTAAATTTTATATGCCCTAAGATTACAGCAGTGTGGAACCACACCCTTCATGCCTCTGTGGTACGCCTTTGCATTTTTGCAGTTGGTATATATGTTTATTCTTTATTATGCTCTGCTTCTGAGACATAACAGGTATGAATACTTGATTTCCCTATTACTTGCAATTCAAATCATTACTAGCTAGCCTAAATTTAGAAAAAAGAACCCAGCCTCCTTTGAAGTTTTGTGAGAGCCTCTCAGGCCTGTCTTCAGTGGGGATAGTGTGTGTGATCATGGCACCTTAGAGCAACCTGAGAGGATGCTGAACTCGGAAACTGTGGGCTGTCCTGGGCCCACACATTGCCTGCTCCCCATTTTTCCAATTTAACACTGCATCTCTCTGGCTCAACACCTAAAGTATTTGGTCCTAAGATCAAGATACCATGCTCCCTTCAATATCAGGAGCCACTTTTGTCTCAGAAAATTTTCCCTAACCGTGGAATTGGACAAGGCCTCCCTTCTTATTTTGATTGGTCACAGCGTGGATCTGGGAGTGGGGCTCGCCTCTCACCATCCCATCACTTTGGGCTTGCCTGTCATGTCGGCAGCATGAGCTGTGTCGACTTTGATGATGCCCTTTTGGTGCATTTTCCCCAGTAGATTTTTCCTTTGGCCATGTTGGCCTGCCAACATATTTCTTACAGTACGTAGAGTTAATTCTTAGCTTTCTCTTCCTACCTTTGAAATGACCTCCTCAAAGTACACTGTTCACTCTAAACACAACATTTTTTTGAGGATAAACCGGGAAGCTCTGGCAGGTGGTGTGGTCCCTAGGGATTGCACTGCTGACCCAAAGAGCACACCTCTCAGACCTTTAGAATCCACCAGTGTCTCTGCGGAAGAAGGCTAACCAGTCTCCTCTTGTGCGTTGATAGCCTCAGAAACCCAGAATAGGGTCGGTCAGTCAGCTTTAAGTGTGTTCTTACTCAAAGGCAGCTTGAATTAAAGAGGTTAAGCTGTCATTCTTTTTTTTAAAATGCTACAGCCCAAGAAATTTATTTTGTTTGCCTCATACTTTTGGCATTCCCTGTGTATATAGTGGTGTTCAGTCTTTGCATATGAAAAAATTACGGTGCATTTGGATATTCCACTGTCTTCCTGTTTTTGGAAACTCGCAATGTGAGCATGTCTTCTTTCAGTTATCATTGATCTCAGCTTCTTTGAGCTTATTTAAACTTGAGCAATTTTACACACATTTTACCCTGTAGGTCTGCCGTGTCTGCTGACTGGTGCTCTCTAGTATGGCATGTGAATAACACGGTGTACCTTCTGAGAGAGAATGAAGCCTGCTTGTATTTATTCCACCTCATTAGTGAGGTGAAATGACTTTCCAGAGTCCCCACTGAGACTTAACGGCAGAACCAAAACAGGAACCTCGTTTCTGACTCCAGGTCCAGCGTACTTTGTGCTGCATCTTGGCCGTCCCAAGGCTGACTCGTCTGTAAACATCTCCCCTGAGAGTGTATAGATTTCACTCGTCAGGCCAAAAGAGGAGAGAGGTGGTATAAATCCCCAAATCAAGGCAGTGATCCAAAGGCCGTTCTCATTTGGCCATGGAATATGTTTTTTTGTACTTAGTCAATTAGGGATTTGTTCACTGTTTTGGAAACTCACAACACTTCGGACTACATAATGAAGCCAGGACACCAGAAGACCTTGAATGTCTTCCGCCTCCCCAACCTTCCAGCCAACTATCACTCCCACCCCTCCACTCTCTGCTCTCCACTCTGGTATGTTTCTGGAGAAAGGGACTTTGTCATACTTGTTGTAAGCCAGAGCCCAGGAAAGGTGTCATATGTGCTTGGAGTTTAGGAAGGGGTAAGTTTAGAAGGGGTTTCAGGTTGCAGGTAACTTGGTAATTCAAAGTCTGAATTACCTCACATTCTGAATCTGATTAGTTACTGGAGTGAGACGAGTGAGATATGGCCCCAGCAAGGAGTGAGAGAGTGATAGAGTATACAAAGCATTCTGATACCTTCTGTCACCCCCAACGTGGTTTTTAGTCTATTCCAACTCAGAGCAGCCCCACAGGACGAGACTGCCTCATAGGGTTTCTAAGTCTAATCTTTATAGAAGCAGACTGTCACATCTTGTTTCGATGCAATGGTTGACAGGTTCAGACTTCGAACCTATCAGCTTCTAGCCAACTATTTAATTACCTACCATGTTACTGGGGCTCCACAGACTCCAGTCCGGGCACATTCAGAAGGGGAGTGGTCATTTTTGTGGGCTGGAGCTCTGGACTGGGATTGCTTCCTCTTGGAAAAACAGGGCTAAGATTTCCTCACAGCAGCCTCACTGCCCGTGGGAGCGCTACAGTTGTGGCTGAGTCCAAGGGAACCATGGAGGTGTTTCTAGTTAAGCTTTCACCACTGCAAGGTTTGTGGATAACTTGTGAAGGTGTGGAGATGGTGCTTATTTGGGCTATTATTCCTAGAGGATCCCCGGCGGCCTAGTGGGGAGCGAGTTGTGTACCCAACTCAGAGGCATTCAGTTCACATCCACCATCTGTTCTCTGGGAAAGCAATGGCCACTCTCTTTGCTGGTGATTTACAGCCTTTGAAAACTCGTTGGAGGGTCAGCTGTGAATCAGTTCTGACTCCCCAACAGTGTGTTGGAGTGTGAGTATTCACAGGCAGGGTAGTATGCTGCCTTGTAAGTTAGTAACTATTGATTCTGGGGTGATGCACACTACTAGGTAAAAGATGAGTAGTTCAGAACAGTCCCCCCCCCCACCCCCCAGGGCACCTTGGAGGGCAGATCTGGTAATCTGCTTCTGAAAGATCACAGCCTGGAAAATTCTGGAGCATCCACTCTGGACATGTAATCAGAATTACTTTTCCAGCAGCAAGCAACAGCAACTGCTCCTAACCAGTGGAGCAGCCTAGGGGAGTGGTGTTGGCTGGTCTTAGGCCCTTTGCAGTGGAATGACATCCACCTCTCCTGGTTGGTGCGATATGTCAATGTGACAGAAGACTCATTGTTCATGAGGGTTGGGGAGCATGGACCCCTAGTGTTGAAAGAGTAGTCACTACAACTCTTCTGTTATTTTGATCTTAAAAGCAGCTTATTCTGAAGATAAAATATTTCAGATAATGAAAGAAAAAAATGTGGAAAAGAAAATGAATGATAACTTAAAATCCTGGAAACCAGAGAAGCACCAGACTTTTAAAAAATTTTATTCCTGCATGACTTTTACTGGACGTATTTCCTCCTTGAAAACAGCCCCATAGTGGACATCCTTCTGTGTTACTCACAGGCCTGTGTAATAATTTTGTCTTAATTATACTTATTTCGTTGCTGTTGTACATAGAATCAATTTTAGGGGCCACATAGTGTACACTTGCTTGGACGCACCATAATCTAGTTTGTTAAACCTCTATTGAAGACTTCTGTGTTGCCAGCTAGAACTTTGTTTTATAATTTCATAGCAAATAGTGGCTTGATCACATTTTACATACACCTTCATATATTTATTTTTGTTTATCTCTCCTCTCACCTGAGAGTGTGGGAGAGTCTGTCTCTGCTGTTACCAGTGTTGTACCTCTTTGCTTAGGGAGCTCAGTGTTGAGTTTGTATTTATTTACTTTCTAATGGGGTGAACCTTCCCCCATGTATTAAATAGGCCATTTATTTGTTAGTCTTTGGCATATTGCCTGTTTGTGACCTTGACTTCTTTTTTTGGTGTCTTTTCCACTGGCGATGGGAGAGCATCTTTAAATGAAGAAGTGTCACGCTCTTTCCATTTTAAGTCTTGTATTACTCCAAAGCACAAGCTGACTTTCCCAGTTGATCTAAGGCCATGGTTGTCAGTGAGGGATGTTTGTGTCCCTCAGGGCACAACTTGGAGCAAAGGGGTACTACTTGGCATCTAGTGGGTAGAGGCCAGACACCCTCCAAGGCATGAGACAGCCCCCTACTTTAAAGAGTTCCTGGCGTAACGTGTCAGTAGTGCCACAGAGGAGAAGTCCTGCTCTGGGGTCATATTTCTCTATTCAGTTGAGCAGAGAAGCTACCAGGAGCCGAGTGCTGACTCTATTATTTCCCTGCCCTTGCTTTCTGCTGTGCTGAAGAGCTGCTGATTAAATTACCCTGAAATTCCCACCGGACACATGTACTTCCTTGCAGGTCTCTGGCAGCCCAGCGCTGCCTCCAGGTACGGCATTATTACTCTGCCATGGTGTTCTTCCTGCAATAACATAATCCACCAAGTGCAGGAAGCTTCCTGTCTGCAGAATGAATGGGAGGCCTCTGAACCTCGCCCCTCCCTCCCACGACAGAGTTATTCGGGCCCCTGCCTCTGCAGCTGTACTCTCTGAAAGGGGTTATTTGGGTACAGGGTGGGTGGGACGTGACAGTATTGTTTTTGCTTAGTAGCCTAGCTCTTTCATGAAAAAGTATTATAAGTAAATAAACCAAACCTGTAATAAATAAGATGGTTGCTGTCAAGTAGATTCTAAATCATGGTGACTCCATGTGTTAAGAGTCGAGTTGCATACCATCAGGTATTCTTGGCTGTGATTTTTATGGAAGGACCATGGTGGTTAATCCAGAAGTTCTATGGTTTGAAGTCCTGAGCTGCCCAAAGTGAGGCAGAGCTTCAAAATCCTAGCCTCCAAGGAGAGACTTGGTTTTACCCCCTCCAAGACAGACCTGTTTGTTTTCTTGGTAGTCCGTGGTATGTTCAAGACTCTTCTCTACTACCACAACTCGAAGGCATCTAAGCTTCTGTCATTGTCCAACTCTAAACCATAACAAGTGATTGAGAAAATCATGGCCTGGATTAGGTGCACTTTTAAATCTAGACTAACATCGTTGCTGTTCAGCACTCTGGAGAAGTCCATGACAGCAGATTTTCCCGATGCAGTTTATCTTTTGATTTCCTGACTAGTGGACCAAATCATATCACTAGTAAAAACAGTGTTTATATATCTTCAGAGTTTTTGGTAGGATCAATGTTGTGCACTGTTGAGAAGGAACTGACCCATAGCTGACCCTCCAGCAGGTTTTCAGGGGCAGTTAATCATGGGAGGAGATTGTCCATCTTACCACGGAGCAGCTAGTGGCCTCAAACTGTGTGCCTTTGGAATTGCAGCGCAGCTTCTTGCCATTCTTGGAAATTTTAAAGAGGTGTTTTGGTTTTTTTTTTAATTGCATATACAGAGTGAATAAGCAAGCTTCTGGTAAGTGTTTGATAAAAACAAGGGTTAAAATAGTTCTCCTTGCTGTTGAGTTGGAACTATAGGATCTCTCCCTTTCTCTCCCGCTCTCTCTCCTGGTAGGAGAGTGCTTGTCTTTTCCCCCTCAGCACACTGAGTGGGTTTGAACCGCTTGCCTTTGAGTCCGCAGTGCAACTCCTCACCTTCTAGGCCACTGCTGTTGTTGTATACCGTCAAGTCAGAACCAGCCTTACAGCTGACGCTCCAGCGAGTTTTCCGAGGCAGTAACTGCATGAGAGATTGCCCATCCTCCTTCAGCAGAGCAGCTGGTGGCCTCAAACTGGTGCCTTTGAGGTTGCAGAATAGCTTTTTGCCCCTTAGCTGCCAGAGCTTCCTCCAGGCCACTAGAGCTCCCAAAATGCAAAATAGTAAGGGCTAAACGTTTAAATGAGACACCAGTATTATCACTGATATTCAAGATTTCAGACTATTTCTGTTGTGTGTGTGTATGTATGTGTTCTACCTTACAAGGATTGATGGGTGGTTTTATTGGGGAGTGTCAAGGCAGGAGGAAATGCTGAATTACATACTTCTTTGGAGTATGTAAATATGCCAACTGATGTTAATTTAAATGGTAAATGCAATGGCATACATGCTTCTCTGGATATACAGCATCCCCACACTTTGTGTGTGTGTGTGTGTGTGTGTGTGTGTGTGTGTGTGTGTGTGTAAGGACAGTTAAGTGTGTGATAGCATCCTCGTTTTATGACCTAGAACCACATAGACATTAATGACCTTGAGTAAACGACTTACCCTCTCCTGGCTTGGTTTCCCCCATTTATCAGATGAGGCGATTGCCAAGGTAGCATACAGATCCACAGTCCAGTTCTTGTGATGTGCCAGAGGCCCCTTGGCTCCCGGCCATTTGGTTCCCGACTTTGAGTCTGTTTGGTCAGTGGGAGTGAGCCCCCTGGATCCTGCCGTCCTCAGACTAGGACGCTCATCCTATGCTCTCTGCGACTGATACTCTCTTCATCCTAAAATTTTAAATAGACACCATCTTCCTCTCTGCTGGGACCGACTTATCACTTACTGCTGCTCAACACCTGTGAAAACAGCTGCTGTGTTTTCCATCATCACCACAGCTGCCTTTTGGCAGGGAAGCACAGAGCTGCTCTGTGTGGCCGGACCTTAATACAGTGCTAAATTATTTAGATGTGTTTAACCTGACCTACCCAGAGCATCTTGGAAATCCTAATCAGGGCTTGATAGAGTCACTGCTCAGTAGAAGATTTTTCCATTCACTTGTATAATTACAAAGCAGGAACCATAAAGTGTAGGAAATTGCAAAGAAATGAAATTGTCCCACATTAGTTACATTCCTACCCCCCAAAGATAACCACTCATTAAAGTTTTGCCTGTATTTTGTACATAAATGCGTACTTTGGATTTGTACGTAAATAAAAGTAGGCTCCTGCTGTACATACAATTTCTAAAATAAACAGTTCCTCTGTTGGTTTGATTTAATCCAATCATAGCTAATTCATTTGCAGAGCAGAAAAATACACAACCTACTTAAATCTGCCTGCATCTGAATCTGAAGTCAAGAGAGAGGTGAAAGCCCTATTATAATTCCACACCAGTTTAGCCTTGAAACTCTGCATCCTTCTTCCTTGTCTGATTGTGCACAGCGGGGAGACGTCTTTCTGTTCCTCTCCGATTACAGCATGCTCACTTGGACCGGGGTGGGTTTGTGTAGACGACATGACAGCCTAGTGCACATGGTGGGTTTGACCCATGCTTTCTTGGAGGGGCTGAGAGATGGAAACCCACTCCAGATCTCCTAAGCATTTTAAGTGAATCGTTAAATGCAGAGATTTAAAAAGATAAAAGATTGGCCAAGGAAGGTTATAGAGGTGGTGTTACTGGTTGTCTGGTATAATGAGAGAAGTTTCTTTTTTTTTTTTTTCTATAATTATATTTTATTAATTTTCATAAACATTTACAGAGATTTTGGGCTTCCACTCATTCATTGTTGCACTATTCTCTCTACCCTCCTCCCAGTTTGTTCTTGTCCAAATGCCACAGTGCTTGTCAAAGCCAGTTCTGATTAATCTTCTTTGTCAGTGTATCCTTTGCCATTCCCTATCACTCCTCCCTGAGAGAGACTTCACCCTGAGTCATAAGGAAAAGGGGACGGCGTATTCTCTTAGCTACTTCCTGCTGAAAAGGGACGCTGTGGGTTTCAGGGTGAAGATCTTCTCTCACTACTCTAAAGGGCCCCTTTGGCAGTAGGAAACACATAGACTATTATGGAGATTGATTTTGGAATTCAGATGCACTCTTATTGATTGTGCTTGGCTGTACATGTACATATCCTTCAAGATGTAATGAGAGAAGTTTCTAAACTCAGTAAATCCAAGCCAGTTGCCGTCAAGTTAATACTCTTGGTGACCTCATATATTACAGAGTACAACTGCTCTGTACAGGCCTTTCTTCCTGGTGCCACCAGGTGATTTCGAACCACCACCCTTTAGATACCAGTCAATCAAAAACTTTTACCTATCAAGGACTTTTTAACTGAAGGTCACAACAGCCTACATTTCCACAAAATCTACTGCTCTCTGTCAAGACCTGTAACCTGCAGGACAGCATCCAAACAGATGCAAAAGCAAAAACCCAAACCTACTGTCAGTGGTGTTGTCTCCTTTTCCCGGCCACCCTGTGGGACAGAGTTGATAGGACTGCTTTGCAGGGTTTCCTACACTGTCATCTTTATGGAAGCGAACTGCTGGCTTGTTCCCCTGAGGAGCATCTGGGGGGTTCAAGCAGGTGACCTTGCGTTAACAGCTAAATGCTCAAACTACGGTGCTACCAGTGTGTCTCCAGCATGACAGGGGCACCGAGGATGTGGATTTGAAAGCCGTCAGAGCAGCCCATCAGCAGACAAGGTGTCACGCTGGGATTTTTGTTTTCTCTCCCCCTTAGAGCCGGGTCTCAGAGCCCTGTCTCCTTCCCCTCCCCAGAACATTTCCATTTGGGCTGCAGTCGGCTCTGAGGGCCCAGACCACAGCGCCCAGCCTTTGCCTTCCGTGCGATCCCAGCTGACTTGGAAGCCTGAGATAAACAGCACTGCAGGCAGCCGAGCAGTAGGCTGGGCTAATTTATTTGACACAAATAAGCTCATTGACCTGATTTAACACTGGGAGGAATTGTGCAGTGAAGTTAAATGCGATCTTTAAAACCCTTTCTTTTCACTGCAGCCCTTTCAGTCCCTGAAGGATGGCAGCAGAGTTAAAGGACGCTGGTGGGCGCTATTTCAAGGGGAAAGGTGAGGGGTGGGGGAAGATGATGCAGAAATCCAAAACGAATGGGAGGGGAGTGCGGACAGCAGCAGTTACCCTCTGTACCACTTGGTGGCGCCAGTTCCTTAGGTTTTCTGCCCTCAGCACATTCCTTGTGAAAGATCTTTCTTCTTTCTAAAACAATGAAGCTGTTTTTCTGGATGGTGAACCATCTGGTGGTGCTGAAAAATCAGAACTTTCCCCTGGGGCCTCCCGCTTTTGCAGGCAACGTCTCGGGATTATAGCCCTTGGGGAGGAGGGACGTGGGCCTGCTCCTGGTGGCACCCAAGCCCCAGGCCTGAATAAGCACCTGTAGCCCATGGCCACCCCCTGCGTCCCTCCCTGCCATTCATTCACCGAGACAAAGGGCAGAGGGAGTCTTAACTGCCCTGACAGAAAACCAATACATAACCCTTAACTGTGTATATACACTGTTTTTGTTATGTTCTATTGAGCCCGGACCAACCGATCAGAGGGTCATAGCTGACCCTCCAGAGGGTTTTCAGAGGCTGTAAATCACCTGGGACAAGATGACCCATCTTCCTCCCTCAGAGCAGCTGGTGGATTCCAACCAAGTGCCTTTGGATTGGCAGCACAACTCCTTCCCACTAGGCCACCAGAGCTTTCTCTCTGTCTATTTGAAATGAAAGGATAATGAAAATATATATATAAAAGACTAACAAATGCTTGTGCATTGTGGTGTTGTCAAAGAATACTGAATACCATGAACTGCCCCGAGGACAAGCAAATCTGGCTTGTAAGAAGGGCCGTCAGCATGCTCCTGAAGCACAGAGGGTGAGACTTGGCCCCGCATGCTTCCGGCGTCCTGCCAGAAGGAGCCAGGGCCTGGAGAAGGACACGGGACTTGGTCAAGCACAGGGTCAGTGGAAGAGAGGATTGATTGACTAGAACCATGGGCAGAAGCAGAGCAGAGATGGTGAGGGTAGAGTGGGGTCGGCAGGGCTGTATCCTCTTGTACGTCGGGTCTCTCTGAATCTGAACTGCCTCAGTGCTTCTTTGCAACAACAGTAACAGCAGCCACGTACCTATCTGCGTGACATGTTCAGACTGCATGTCTTCTGACACGGGTGTCTGAGTGACATTCCCCTTCTAACATGTAACTAACTTTGTCATTTTATAATTGAAAGCTTTTCAATGCAGTGACATTACATTGGATTGTGGTGTTAGTGAAGAATATTGAGTATGTGCACAGGATCGGCAGGTTCAGATGTGTGGTTCAGAGGGTCGGTATGAGTCTGTGGACTTGATAGCACCTCACAGTCACCCACCATGTGGTGCAGCTGTCACCCTATGCGTTTCCAAAACTTCCATCGGTTAAGCTGTCACTCCCCATTCTTTCTTCCGTCTACATATTTGCCTTCTCTCTAGATAGTTCATACAGATGCGATCACATGGATGGGTCCTAGACCCTGGATGGATTGACACAGGGACAGTGGCATCGGGGCCAGGTGTGTCGGGGAGGGGAGGTGGCTCTGGATATGGTAAGGTTCAGATCTGTTGCTCATGGGGTCGCTATGAGTCATGGTCGACTCAACGGCACCTCACAACAACAACAGCACGTGATGCATCGGATCAGGTATTGACCTGCTAATTACAAGAGTAGCAGTTTGAATCCAGCAGCCACTCCCCTGGAGAAGGTCAAGCAGTCCGCTTCTGTGAGGGTGTGTGCCCTGGAAACCCTAAGAGGCGATTCTGCGCTGTCTCATGAGTTCCCTGTGAGTCACGGCTGGCTCGGTGACAGGTAGTGTTTTTGTTTTTAATCATACAGTGTGCGTAGGGCATATTGTCAGGAGAGGCTGGTCCTTGGAAGAAGACATCAGGCTAGGAAAAGTAGAGTCAGAGAAAGTGAGGAAGACCCTTAACAAGGTGGATTAGCACAATGACTGACAGTGGACGTGAGCGTATCGGAGATTGTGAGGATGGAGCAGGGTAGGGCCAGGTTCAGGTCTGGTTTTCCTCAGTAGCTGTAACACTGACAGCATCCACTACTTGACCTTTTGGGCCTGACTTACCTCACTCTGTGTAATATTTTTAGAGTTCATTCTTGCCGCAGCTGTATCAGAATCCTATTTCTTTGTATGTGTTGTATGCCATCAAATTGGATCTGATTAGCACAGCAGGAGATGGCCCCTTCTTCTCCAGTGGAGCATCTGGTGAATTCGAACTGCGTGCTTTTGGGATTGCAGCTCAGCTTTTTGCCATTAGGCCACCAGAGCTCCCTGAGAATCCTATTTCTTTTCATGGCTGAATAATACTCCTTTGCACTGCTGTTTTGTTTATCCATTCCTTCTTTGTTGAGTATTTCTATTTTTAAAAAATTTATTGACTCTTAGAAATAGTGATGTACATTCATGTGGATATATGTTTTGTGTACATACATATGCAAGTTTTAAGCAGAAGTTTATTTAAATATTAAGATTATGTTTCATCTTCTCACAATAACCTGTTATTTCCCTTAATAGAAGCATAGTGAATAATGTGTTGAGCACCTGACAACAACAACAACAACAGCATGGTAACTGTGCTTCCTTTTTTGAGGAACTACCAAACTGTTTTCCCAAGCCGCTATTCCATGTACATATCCTGGAACCCTGTATGAAGTCTCCAGTTTCTCCACATCCTACCTAGCACTTGTTAGTAGCTGTCTTTTTCTTTATAGCCATCCCGAGTATTGAATATGTCAGGGACTGCCAAAAGAACAAAAATACCTGTCTTGAAAGAAACACAATCAATATGCTTCTTAGAGGCAAGGATGGTGGTAAAACTTTGTCTCACTTACTTTCAGCATGTTGTCAGGAGGGGCTGGTTCTCTGAAAAAGACATCATACTGGGGAAGGCAAAGGGAGCAGTGGAAGAGAGGAAGCCCCTCAACAAGACGGGTTGACCAGTGACTGTTACAATGGGCTGGAGCGTGGTGCAGATTGGGATGATGGTGCAGGTTAGGGCACGAGTCTGATCTGTTCATAGGCTCACTATGAGTTATAATTGACTCGGAGGCACCTAGCAACAACAAGTCAAAGCTATACGGTTCGAGCTTGTATTCCCCTAATCAGAGTAAGACTCATCAACGACATGCGGCATACAGATGGCACAACCTGGCTTGGCAAAAGTGAGGGGGATCTGAGACGCTTATTGCTGGAAGTCAAAGACTACAGTCACCGACATAGATTACATCACAACATCAAGAAGACAGAATGCTGCCACTAGGCAGCATTGTGACAAATGGAGAGACGATTGAAGTGGTTAACTATATCGTCTTGCTAGAATCCACAATAAATACCCTTGGCAACAGCAATCAAGAAATAAAAAAGACCAAACAAATGTCTGTCGTTGGGGAGTCAGTGTTCAGGGACCTCTCCAAGCTCCTGAGAGGCAGCTGTGTCAATTTGAGGACTAAGGTGCACCTGCTCTAAGCCATGGCCTTTTAAATTGCATCATATGCATCAGAAAGCTAGACATTGACTAAGGATGACAGTAGAAGAATCAATGCCTTTGAGTTTTTGTGTTGGAGAAGAGTGCTGAATATTCTATGAACTGCCAAACAAGCATATATGTCTTGGAGAAGGTGTAGTCAGAGTGGCCTTCAGAGGGAAGGATGATGAAACTCCATTTCACATACTTTGGGCCTGTGGTTAGAAGACGCCAGTCCTTGGAGAAGGAAGGACTTCATGGATGGAAAGGTGGAGTATCAGTGGAACAGTAGAAGACCTTCAGTAAAATGACAGTGGCTGGAGCAGTGGGCTCCTGTGTAGCAGGGATGTTGAGGATGACACAAGATAGGGCAGAGTTAGGGGAGCTCAGGTGGCCTAGTGGCAAGAAGCTGCTACTACAGTCCCAGAGGTGCACGGTTCGAATCCACCAGATGCTCTGCCGGGGAAGGAGGGGCAATCTCCTCCTGTACCAGTCAGATCTGATTTGACGGGACACTCACACAAAAATAATAATAAAAAAATAATAATAAAAAAAGATAGGGCAGAGTTAAGGTCTGCTGCTCTTAGGATCATTATGAATCATGGTTGATTTGATGGCATCTAACAACAATAATTGCGGAGCTCGGGGAAGAAGAGCTAGTGATAAGAAGCTATAGTCTGTGTACAAGTCCTTGAGCAGATGACTTAAAAATATTCCGCCTCACTCGATTGGCTCACTTTCTTAGTAGTAGTCTTTGAAAAGTTTGTCATTTGAATGAAGTTTGATTTGTTTTTCCTTTGGTTGCTTATGCTTTTGGGGTCTTGTCCAGTACCACTTGATTTGTAATGGTGATGATACTCCTTCAAAAGGATACATACACACTGTTTAATTCACACTTGCATGAAGGTCTTTGTCCTCAACCTCTCCACTCCCCCCTTCGAAAAGTCTGGAGATGGAGCTCCAACTACTTTATTCAACTTCTGGAGCTATTGTCACATGTGTCATGTTCCATGTCTTTCTTTCTCTCTTCCACAATGTGTTCAGTGTTGTTTCACCCTCTCTAAGTAACTGATAAGGTGCACAAGTCTCTAAATTGCACAGCTCCTGCCCGCTGCCCTTCCATTGCCAGTGGTGGCAGAACCTTGTCGCCATCTACTGGCAAAGTCCTGCAAATGCAACACCAGGAGTCGTCAAGACTACACACGTTCTTGCTCATACCTGTGCCAGATTGGCAGGTACCACCAGCTATCCTGTCTCATTTTAGTCTGCCACCTTGGGAATAGTATTTGAATATTAAACCACTCAATAGAATTTGACCCTTCTCTGTAAACCAAGGATGAGCATAGTGTCTCTAAGAAGGTACTTTTGACATCATGCTGGGAACGATGGAGGGTCAGAGAGAGAGAGACCCTGAACAGGATAGATTGACACAGTAACGGTAACAGTGGGATTGGGCACGCCAGTCAGCGATGGTGAGGATGGCAGAGGATAGCACAGGTTCAGATCTGATGTTCACAGAGTCACTATGAGTCAGAGTTGACTTGATGGCATCAACAAGGAGCTGCTGGGGTGCAGACCTCACCCCCTAATGCTGTCAGAAGGAGTGACACCAAAATGATCCAAAGTCTGTGACGGTGGCAGTTGGGAGGTGGTGCCAGCAATGCCAGAGGGCAGCCAAGGCAAGGTGGTTTTGGGGTTCATGTTACTGTCACCCAGTAAGTCATTGCCATCATTTATCCACCACCCATCAGCCAGGTTCAGAGGTGTGGACCACAGTGCCCCCCACTGGGTGGAGGGAAGGGTCTCCATAGTGGGGAGCCTCAGGGAGTGGGACAGGAGTGGTGGTGGGTACACTCTTAGTGGGGGTGGGGTTAGGCTGCTGTGCCTGAGGGATAAGGAGTGTTTCTGCCAGTCAGCCTGCCCAGGGGATGTGAGAGGTTGCCTCCATGAGTAACCATGTTGAGTATCTCCAACCCTACTGACACCAGAAATTGAGGAGGCAGAAAGAATTTATTTTAAGAAACATCCAGATGGCTTCTTGTATCATAATGATCACATTTGTGTTATTATATTTATTAAGTCCTTGATACACAGTGTTCTTCTGAGTACATACTTACAGCTGCTTCTCCACCCTCCTAGGTATATGCATTTCCCCCACTTTGACAGGGAGAATGAGGCTCTAAAAAGTGAAAGGACTGATTTTCATTTGTGTTTGGAACAGCATGGGCAACATAAAAAAAATATAACGAGTGTTAAATCATTTGTTCCTATGGTCTTATTCACAGGAGGCATTTTATTAATATTTATTGAATGAAAACTAATTTTTGTATCTGATTCCTAATGTGGCTTGCTTTCTTGAACATCTAGTGACTTATTTTTCTCAGATGCTTTGATTGTTTTATTAATATTTGTAACATTGTTTACTGAGAACATGTGTTTATAACTTTTCTTTTGGTCATTAGTGGAAGGGATAAAGGTGTGATCCCCCCCCCTTTACATGTGCAAAGAAAAAGCGTGAGTGCAAACATGTTCATCCCAGAATTATTTATACAGTAATACCTGTGGATGCTGGAACCTGTGTAAGGTAGAAGGCTGTCAGAGCATGAAAATATGAATACTTCCACTTAAAAGAAGTAAGAAAAGAGCTAAGACTCAACCCTGTCAAAGATGGAACACTTGCAAGACCTAGAACAACGAGGCAGGCCTGTTGAGTTCTGTCACTCACAGACATCGTGGTGATTGCTGAGAAGTGGAGGCCCTCATGCTCACCAGCAGATGAAAAGGTGAACACATCGTGGGCTGACCGTGCAGTGTTGTGACAAAAAGGAATGAAGTACTCATTTGTGTTACAGCCTGAATGAACCTCGAAAATATCTTTAAAAGGCCAGACAAAATACTACATATTTTGATCCCATTTCTAGAAAATTTCCAGATATGCAAATTATACATAGAGAAAGTAGACTAGTAGTTGTCTGGAGCTTGCAGGGTGTGGGGAATTGGAGAGTGACTGCTTTCAGGCCAGAGGTTTTTTTCCAGGTGAGATAGAAAAGCTCTCAGCGTATAGGGATGTTTGCACAACTCTGAATGCATGAGAAACCACTGGATGGTTTCAGTGAATATGAAATAATAGTAGTTAATTCTGTCTTGGTAAAGCTCTTTAAAATCATCAGAGTGGTCCGGCCTTTGGGTTAGCGGAGTCACTCTCTAGGGACTACACCAGCTGCCTTCCCTTTGGGTTAAATAGTATGTGGGATTTCTTGCACATTCAAGAAATATTCTTTCCCAACTCATAAAGATTTCAATTCTGTGACCTGCACACTAGCAGAAGGCCCCCCCGTAAGGTCCCTGCCTTTCGAAGCTGCTTGTGAGCAGTGTAGCTGAGTGGATGTGGCATGGAAAGGAGGGCTTTGGACTGAGCTGAAAGCCTTTGTATTGTAGCAGCCTCGAGCTTCCTTGTCTTGACCTCCTCGCTCTGCATCAGGGTTTGGCCGTAACCTGTGTGTCCTGCATTATAAGATCCTGTATAGGTTCCCCATGGGGCTAAGGGACTACAGTCTCTCCACCTTATTTAGAATTGAGCGCACTGTCTCTAAAAGCCAGGTGCCATTGAACCTGCCTCGACTCAAGATAACTTAAAGTGTGTCAGAATAGAGCTGAGCTCGGTAGGGTTTTCAGTGGGTAATTTTTGGGAAATAAATTGCTAGGCCTTTTGTCCATGGCACCTGTGGGTGGACTTGAGCCTCTGGCCTTTCAGTCAGCAGCTGAGCTCTCTAGCTGGCTCTATGCCGGTGCTCTGCTCACCCCGCTCCTTGACTCAGTAGTCTCCAGCCAGCCCATTCCACAGGCCCTGATTTATAGAGGCGCTTTAATACATGAGTGACCCTGGTGTGGTGGCAGCCGGCCATTTTTTCTTGTACTCTCTGAAGTAGCTCCCTCCCAGATGAATAAGGACCCTTCAAACTACTCACCATAAGCACAAACTACTTGCCGTTACTTAAAGGCAAAGAAGAATGCTTTGAGGCTGGGGGAAGGCAAAAGTTGGGGAGATACATACCTTCCAGGCATCGATCCAGGTTTTGGAGGCCCCAGGGTCCAGGTGGAATTTGCATCTCACTACCATCACACACCTTCCCACTCAGATCCCCTGCTGAGCTCCACCCATGAAGAATGGAAAGTCAGGGCCGCTCGCGGGCAGTCTGTGTCTGGAAGAGGCCCTCTCCCCAGTGGCAGTGCTTATGTAGGACCAAACACCCGAAGGTGGGATTGGCAGAGATGGAGACTGGGGAGTGAGGGGTATTCCAGGTCCATCGTCAGGGAGGGCTGACACTGCGATTCTCAGGAAGGGGAAATGCAGGAGAGGAGTCTGCTGGTCTGTTAGATTTCCATTCACACTTGTTAGTAAATCCACCGCCTTTGAGTCGAGTCTGCCTCCTGATGACTCTCCATTGTATTTCCAAGTCAGTCTTTCCTGAAAGTGACTGTCCATCTTTCTCCCAAAAAACCACTGGTGGATTCAGACAGCTACCTTTTCAGTTAGCGGCTCAGCACATGTTATTGGGTCCAGACGATTGGATTTCAACTCAGAGCAACCTCATGTGCCCAAGTATACCTACCTGCCCCCACAGGACCTCCTAGGCAGTAGTACTTATCTGGTCAGATTGCCAGGTCTTCTCTTCCACTGTTGGATCTGCAGTACCAGCCTTTTGAGTTCGAAGCACATCCAGGGCATCTTACTATCACACTAGCCAAAACCAGACCAGTCATACAATTGATTGTGACTCATAGAGACTCTCTAGGACAGGGTAAATGACCCATAAGATTTCCAAGGGTGGAAGTTTTAGGAAAACAGACTGGCAACCTTGCTCACTGAAAGTGAAGAGGACTTGAAGCACTTGCTGTAGAAGATCAAGAAATGCAACCTTCAGTATAGATTGTGTCTCAATGTCAAGAAAACAAAGATTGTTCCCACTAGTCCAGTAGGCCACATTATGGTAGATGGGGAAGAGATCATCTTACTTGGATCCATGATTAATACCCTTGATACTAGCAGTCAGGAAATCAGGAGACATATTGAACTGGGAAAGTCTGCAGTTAGGACTTCTCCAAGTTATTGAGGAATAATGATGTCTGTTTGAGGACTAAAGTGCATCTGATTCAGGCCATGGTCTTTCTGCTCACTTGCTATGCATCTGAGAATAAGGATGACAGAAGAAGAATTGATGCTTTTGAGTTGTGGTGTTGGAGAAGAGCACTGAACATCCCTTGGGGTACCAAAAGAATAAATAAATATGTCTTAGATAGGGTGCAGCTGAGGTGCTCTTTGGAAGCAAGAATGATGAGGTTTCACCTTACATACTTCGGGCATGTTGTTAGGAGGGGCTTTTTCTTGGAGAGGGACATGATGCTCGGAGAGGTAGAGGGTTGGCGAAGGAGAGGAAGACCCTCAACCAGGTGGATTGACACGGTGACTGCTGCAGTGGACTCTCATGTGTCAGGAAGTGTGAAGATGGCACAGGATAGGACAGGGTTCAGATCTGCTGTTCATAGGGTCCCAATGAATCATACTTGACTTAACGGCATCTAACAACAATAAAAGCAACACTGTCCAGAAACACTTAATTCAAAGGCCTTTTTGTGCGGGATGGCTTAGTGGTAAGGAACTGTGCTGCCAACTCAAAGGTGTGCAGTTCGAATCTACCAGCTTCTCCACGGGAGAAAGATGGACATCCTGCTCCCATGCGATTAACTGCCTCCAAAAATTTGCTAGAGGGTCAGCTATGGTTCCTATTCAACGGCAAACACATGTGTTAATTGCCTTCATGAGACCACCAGAAAAGGGAGTTGGGCAAAGAACCAAGAGTGAGTGGTTTGGTTCTGATGGGCAGCAAGAAATGGGGATCTGTTTTTCTCTCTGGCCCTGGGTACAGAGAGTATGGTGCAAAACAAACGCTGACAATGAGGTTTTGAAAGACTTAGCGAAACACACTGCTGCCAGCTTGTAAAGTGGATAGTATTTCCCTTTTTACACTCAAGGAAACATGCAGCAACAGGTGACACGACTTGTCCAGGGCTGAGGCGCTAAGTGGGGAGGTGGGATTCACATCCAGCCTGGCCTGGTGCCCAGGCCCCACCACGTGGTCTGTTGAGCCATGGTGAAGTCTATGAGGAGGCATGAGATGGTTCACAGGTTAGGTAGCCTGTGCTTCGCTCCTGGGCTCTTTCTCCATTTCCTTCTGCAACATATCTTTTTAAAGAATGCGGCCCTGAGTAATCTGTCAAAGAATGGAGAAACTCTTCCTCCTGAGTGGACTTTCTGTTTCTGTGTTATGGCAAAGAGTGCTCAGTTGAGAAATCCGTGTTGGTGACTTCAGGACCCAGAGATGGATGGGTGACACCGCCTGAGTCAGGAGTGGAGTTCTGTCTGCTGCTGTGGAAGGTGAGATGTCAGATGCAAAGAGACAGCCTGGTGCAGGAATCACCAACCTTTTCTGTAAAGTTTCATAGCTGACTCTCTAGCAGGTTTCAGAAGCAGTAAATTTCCCGAGGAAAGAGCCTATCTTTCTCCTGGGGAGCAGCTGGTGGATTCAAACTATGTACCTTTGGGTTGCCCATGCAACTTCCTACCTACTAGGCCACCAGAGCTCCATTTAGTAAAATATGACCAGCTTTGAAGGCCATGCAGTCAGTCTGTGTCAGCTTTGCTGTTAAGGAGCAGAGGTGGCAATCAGCAATCCATATACAAATAGACATGGCTGTGCTCCAATAAAACTTAATTTACAAAACCAGAAAATGGGCCAGATTCTGCTTTCAGGCTGTTATTTGCTGATTCCTGGCTTGGTGGACTAGCCTTAATTACTCACACTCTTCCTAGTATCACACCTTACCTTAAAAACCAAGTACTAGAACTGTGTAGATCTTCTCCTAAGCCCTCCCCAGCACAATCCCCAAGAAACCACAGGCCACTGTTTGAGAAGGACCTCGACCGAGTGGAAGCAGCCGGAGTTTGGATTCTTCACCTCACAGCAGATGCTGAGAAACAAAGATCCCATCACACTACCCCTCAATGGAGGGCCGGGTGTCTTAATTAGCTAATGTCGGCAAATTGCTTTGAAGAAAATGGTAAAACGTTTCGTGCTACAAGCGCCAAGAATTTTAATTAGCTCTCCTTAAAGACACCACCTGGAAGTATGATATTTTGTTGCTGGAGGTCCATGCCTGCAAAAACAACCTGCCTGGCATGCCTGTTCTTTATGAAAACAGAACTGAGCATATATGGACCTCTACGCCACCATCCCATTCTCTTCCTCTGGCCTTAAGGGACTGCTCGGAGCTAGTGTGATCAGCCCCACAACTGGAATGTTCTGAAGAGCCTGGTGACAACAGGGGAACTAAACACACATGAACCATCCCATTTGTCACCTCCGACCTTGCCTTTTGGATTTCAAGCGGGTACACATGGGGCCCTGCTCTGCTCTGTCAAGGTTACGGAGGGGAGGAGGCTGGCAGCCACTCAATCAGACAGCAGGGCCGGCTCTCAGGTAACCCAGTCGGGGAGGAGATGTGTGCATGCGCCATCACTCTTAACAGCTGGATAATGAATTTGCTCTCCAACATCCTTGTTTCATGTGGTGGCAGCAGCAGCATCTGATCTGTGTTACTGTCAGAGCAAGTGAGATGTAGTTAATATGGACCTCAGCCACCGAGATGTATCGATTTGGAATCGCCAGGCTCTGATGAAGTCCCTGCGAAGTTGGCAGGGCAGGCTGTGTGCAGGAGGAGGCAACCAGGCTGAGGAGACGTTTCTCTGGGTCGGGGCTGGTGCCTTGTAGGGCAGATGATTCGCGGGCTTGGGGCTGCCCTGTGCCCCCAAGGACAGTGGTGGTTTGGTGGTGGAATTCTTGCCTTCTCTGCATTAGTGCATCTCACGGATAGCCATTGCTGGCCACTGGAGGCTTGTATGTTTCTGTGTTGCCAGACGGGTTTCACTGGAGTTTCTGGATTAGGACAGACTAGTCAGAAAGGTCTGGTGATCTCCTTTCAAAAATCTGCCAAGGAAAACCCTGTAGATCACATGGCCCAATCTACAGCTGATAATGGGGCTGGCATTTCATAGGTTGGCACCAGGAGTCAGGGGCTGACTTGATGGCAGCTTGCAACAGTAGCAGCAGCACTCCTGGCCTCTTCCCTAGTCCCTGTTGTGACAACCAAAAATGTTTCCTGATAATTGCCAGTTAGCGTCTAGCATTGCTCCCTGATTAATAACCAGGCATCTCTTATGTTAGGGACACACTCAGAATAGGAATCTGATAGGGACCTCGAGATGGAAGAACAAGGCCTCTAAGCACCCTTCCTGGTGCCTGTTCATCTCAAGGTCTCCGCTCATCCAACGTCAACCCCAGTGGTTCTGTCCTGACCTGGACCACTTCTTACCCCCTCACTGCTCCTGCTGTCCCTTGAACCCTTATGACAGTAGCAGCCTTCCCACCGGTCCTGATGCATCTTCCTCGGCTGTTCTCTACCCGCCAGCCAGGAAGGAAAGCCGAGGAGTTTTTACTAAAACTTGTCATGAGCCTGCTTGCAACCTCTCAGTCACCACTGCATCAGCCTGAATGTCTTCATCAGTCCGCACAAACTCTCTGCTGATTGAGCAATAACCCCTCTTGCCCACAGCAACCGTTGTTGTTATGTACTGTCAAGGCAACTACAACTCATGGTGACCCCTGAACCCTGCCCTGTCTTGAGCCAGTCTCACTGACTGTGATATACTTGACCCCATTGTCACAATCACTGTGACCGTGTAACCTTTAGTTTATCTTCTGTTTCTCTGAAGTCTAAGAGTTTAACTACTTACCCTTTATGAATGACCTTGTTTCTAAGGAAGTCTGATACCTCATACAAATAGAATCATACAGGGTTTGTACTTTTGTGTCTCGCTTATTTCAGTTAGCATAGTCCTTCCAGGGTTTTCCCATGTTACGACATGGATCAGAATTCCATTCGTTTTTATGGCTGAAGAGTATTCCATTGTGCGTGTAGAGACCACATTGTGTCTGTCCATTCATCTGCTGATGGGCACTCGGTTGTCACTCCCTGCTGGCTATCGTGACACTGCTGCCTGAGTGTGGGTCTGAGTCGTGTCATCGGTCCTTTTCGGTATGTCCCGTGGAGTGGAATCGCTGAGTCGTATGTTCAACTTTTTGACGAACTGCCAAACTGGTTTCCACAGCAGCTGCACCCTTTCGCATACCCACCAGCAGAGAACGAGAGTGCCAGTTTCTCCACATCCTCACTAACACTTCTCCTTTCCCTTTTTAAAAAGAAAAGCCGTCCTGGTGGGTGTGAAGTGGTATCTCCTGGGTTTGATCTGCCTTTTCCTAACGGCTCACTGATGATGTTGAGCGCCCTCGTGCTTCTTGGCAAAGCCTCTTTCGCCGAAGATGCCTGCTGTTTGCACATTTCTCTTCTCGCCCTCTTCACAGAGGTGGTGGAGTTCTGCAAAGTGCAGTGATTAAGCGAGACCTGTCTTCACATGAAAGCCCTCCCTCTAATGTGGGCACATGACTTAGCTCCTGAACTCTCAGTCTGCTGATCTGTACAGTGGGCAAACTCCCCAGCTCTCCAAGCTGTCGCGAGGATTGCGTTACGTGAGCAGCATTCAGCACCTGGCCTGGCCCGTTGGGCCACAGTCTGGCTTCCTTCATGCTGAGGGCTCGCCTGTGCTCTCCCTTCCCCTCTGCCGTTGGCTTCGGCTGCCTCTCCGGTGTCATCGTGCCCCCACCTGCCTGGCCTCCCTCCCTCCCTGCCTTCCCAGCATGCTCATTTCATCACCGTGATTACACCGTATTAGCCACTGTGATTGTTCTATGCCTTGGCACCTCATTACTGAAATAAAGTTAACATTAATGGGAGTCCTGCAGCTAATGCCTCTGCTCACCTCTCCTGCAAATGCATTTCAGTGATTAGCGAGAGAGACACATGCATATATTCATTTTAAAACCGCTCCCCTCCTCCACCCCGCTTGCCTTCCCCTGCTATCACTGCTGAGTTGTGGGCCAGGGGTCCTTTTCAGCTGCCGACAAGCAGAGGAAGTGGCCCTGAAACCCTTCAGAACTGGGACAGGTTGGGGGAGACAGCCACCTCTCTCCCTTAGGACACATGTCCTGTGCCTTTGGACATGTTCACGTAAGAACACAAGCACAACAAGCAGGTCCTGGCCCCGGGACAGACCTGGAGCTGTGTCTTAGCCCTGATGTTTCCTATGTGGAGACCGTGGTGGGATTCCTTTACCTTTCCTCCGTCACTGAGCCCCAGTGAACCAGTAGGTGAACGCTCTACTCCTGGACTCCATGGAGGAAAGATGAAACAGCCTGATCCTATAAAGATACACAGCCTTTGAGACCCCATGGGGCACTTCTGCCTGTCCGGTAGTGTTGTTGTGAGCCAGTGAACTCGAGGGCAGTCAGTGGGCTCTCCTCTGCTGAAATGGGGGTGATGACCTCTTACTAACTTGCCTAGATAATGAAGGCAGAGGCTGAATGTGGAAGATCCCCAGGTTCGAACCCTGTCTGTATCACCTCGCTGGTTCGCTTCCCACCCCTGGCCTTCAGTACAGCGCCACAAGTCAGAGTGGCCTGGCTTCCTGGGCCCCCTTCCCATCCCAGTCCTGGGGCCCTCTGTCTCCTCTTCCACTCGGCTGGCAGGCCCATTCAGTCTACACAAAGAAGAGCGTATTGTAATTTATAAGAACTTGAGTGAAACTTTACTGGCCCCCAGGGGATCTGCAGACAAATAAATGATCCTTGCTGGCTGACTCAGGAGAGGGGGCTTCCGAGTCCATGGCGTACGGAGCCGGCAGCTCTGATTTTGTACACTGTTTCTGTCCTGATTAAAACCAGGGACAGGATCCCAGTGTACATCCACACGGCAGCAGCAGGAGCAAACCATCCCCCCAGCCCCCCAAAAGCAAACCCGACAAAAAACTGGGAGCAGGAGACACGTCGAGAGTGAGGCGTGGGACAGTAATGAGATTCGCAGGCGTGCTACTCGCCCTCTGTGTCAAGGAGACATTTTCAAAAAGGTTTGACACAGCATCCTCCTGGATCCCCACGCCAGCACGCAAGGTGGAGGCCCCCGGAGTGCCTTAAGCCGGGCGTCTGTGAACAGAGCAGTCCGTATGCATATTATAATCACACCGCTCCAATTCCCCGACAAGCAGCTGTTCCCACAGAAAGGGACAATGGTCCGACCCCACCCCTTTTATAGCTGATTTCAGTCTTGTCTTTTCCGCTGCCAATTCTTTGATCAGTTTTCACTTAGGATCTGGAGGGCATGTTACAAAGTGCTCTGGGCTGTCTGCCAGCAGGCACCTCACAAGAGCATGACAACAGGCAGGAGTGTCAGCGCAGGAGAGCGACAGAGAGCACCAAATGCCTTTTAGAAAATAATTATATTTGAATTTTAAAAGCTATCTTCATATATGTAAGTAGATTCATTTATATGGAAAACTATGCCGGTTCCTCTACCCTTTTAATATTTGATGTCATTCTGGCTTTTTTCTCTGTCAGGATAAGCATTTAGGGGCTTCTTGGACTCCTAGGTTGAGAAAAAGCAGAGGGCTTAGACAGCACAGGTTCTCTCTCTTGACCCCTGCTTGTGCCGCTTATTCTTGTCCCTCCACCAGACGTTGCAAATTGAGGGTCGAGGATTTGAGGGGTCGAGGAAGTAAAAAGAAGTAAAAACATAAGCTTCAGAGCTGTTGGTGACAGTGATAATAATAAACCTATTGCTACCACGTCAGTTCCAACTCCTAACGACCCTCTAGGACAGAGGAGAGCTGTCCCGTCGTGTTCCCAAGGATGCAGATGTTTACAGAAGCAGATTGCCACATTTTTCTCCTTCAGAGAAGTTGGTGGATTCGAACTGCTGACCTTTCGGTTGGCAGCCAAGTGCTTCCAGTAACCACTGCACTACCAACATCTGCCCTTTGTTGAAGCTTACCCACTGCCAGTTAGCCACAGGGCGTGTTTACATTCTTACACAGACCTGACTGAATTCTCACCAATACCATTTGTAAGACCTGTAGTTTGAGTGAGGGGTTTACAAAGTAAGTTGGATTTCCCCTCAATCATTCATACATATTTTGTTTTGTAGCATTATTTATAAAACCCATAATGTAGCTGTGATGGGATATTAAGGGAGCTCAGCTGGCCTAGTGGTAAGAAGTTGCGCTGCAATCCCAAAAGCATAGAGTTCAAGTCCACCAGGTGCTCCTTAGGAGATGGCTGGACACTCTCCTCCTGTAAAGTTCATTGTCTCTGAAAATCCTCTGACAGTTCACT
>NW_006399839.1:2428717-2440861 GCF_000299155.1 Elephantulus edwardii | reverse complement strand
CACCACCACCACCACCACCACCACCAATGTTAACAACTCTAATTCCCGCTTCCTGCCTGTAGTTCTCATTTCCATTAATCCTCTTTTTTCCGACTTTCCTGGCTTTACCCGTGGGCAGATGCTGCTTTTATGACCTTATATGATTGGTTATTCTAAGTTAATACCTTTTCATGGTTGAGAAAAGGAGATTTTGAGAGATAAAGGAACTTGTTCAAGGCAGCCTGCTGTTAAATGGTGGACTGAGATTTGAATCTTGAGCAAACTCTAAAATGAAGCTTCTCAAATACTGGTTTGCTCTAGGCTGCCTGAGGGAATCTACTAACAGTTAAGATTCCTGGGCCCGGGCTGAGCTCTTCTGAGTTAGAGTCTGGCATGGGACCCAGGAATCTATATTTTAACAAGCCGTCTTTCCCCACATAGGTTGTCAGAACCACACTGCTCTAAATATGTTCTCAAGTCTAGAGGTTTAACTTGACCCTCCATGACCTTATTCCTAAGGGCTCTCAAGGCAGCTTCCCCAATTTTAAGATTTACCTGTCAAAGAGAGGTAACAGAGGAGTCAGGAGAGACTAAACCATGTAGAATTCGTAGAGTTCCTGCACACCAGTGTGGGCGTTTGACTCTGAGCCGCTTTTCATTCCTCCTCCTATTCTCTCTGTCTCTGTCTCTCATCTCTCATCTCTCTCTTCCACTCCCACCCCCTCTCCCTCTCCCTACCCCTACCCTGACCCCTACCCCAACCCCTACCTCTACCTCTATCTCTATCTTTCTGGGACCTCTGGTGGCTTAGTGGGGAATACTTGTGCCACCAACCCAAAGATACATGGTTTGAACCCTCCAGCTGCTTCTTGGGAGAAAGATGGGTGGTCTCCTTCCTTGTGATTTACAGCCTCTGAAAACTGACTTGCAAGTCAGGAATGAGTTGGTTCTACCTTGATGGTACAGAACAGCAACAACAACGTGTCTCTTTCTTCCTACGTTTCTATCCATCTCTCTTTTCCAGGCAGCTCTGGTGGCCTAGTGGTCAGGAGCTGTGCTGCCAGCTCAAAGGCACGTGGTTCAAATCCACCAACTGCTCTGCGGGAGGAAGATGGGCAGTCAAATCCGGTGTGATTTACTGCCCCTGAAAACCCACTGCAAGGTCAGCAATGAGTTGGTTCCCACTGGACGGCACATAACAACAACAACATGTCTTTTCATCCTATCTATTTTTTAATATCTTTTTTTTTCTTTTTAAAAAATTTGTTATTCATGTCAATGAAAATTTACAGAGACTTTGGATTTCCATTCCTTCTTTGTTGCACTTTTCTCCCCTCCCAACCTTCCCCCCTAGTACACTACCCTCTTGGAAAAGTAAAAGAAAAATTCTTTCATTGTTTTAAAAACCCTCCCCCAGGTCCACTCCTCTATGCAGCCTTCGCTCTGGACTCCTGTCATGTCATCTTATCTATTTTGCGTCCTGTTGGTCATACATAGCTATATTTATATGTGTTGTGTAAATACATCCATGTCTCTCTCAGGGAGAAAGAGGAAGCCCCTCAGTAAGATGTGCTGGCAGGGGGGCTGCAGTGATGGGCTCCAGCTCAGTGGGGCAGGAGCAGGGGGAGTTTCATTCTGTGGAGGGCGCTCTCTGACTTGGACCTGACCCAGTGGCACCTAACAGCCATGTCTATCTATTGGTGACATTTGCGTAGCAGAAAGGAACCATTTTTGAGGTGAAAAGTTCAGTAACATAGTGAGGAACCTCTAGTTCAAGGAGATTTTCATCATACTGGAGGACACTGTGTATCCATCAAGCAACCGCACCCCTGTCCGTTTCCCCAGCCCCTGGTGACCGACCACCAGGCTGCTTTCTATCCCTGGGTTGAATTATTCTGGCTTTTTCATGTAAATAGGGTTTTCCAGTATATGAACCTTTGTCAATATCCTCTTTTATTTAGCATTACAGTATCGAGGTTCATCCATATAATAACATGTGTCAGTAATTCATTCCTTTTCCTGGCTGAGTAATATTCCATTGTGTGGATATACCATAGCTTTTTTATTCATCTAGGCTTCTTCCATCTTCAGGCCTTTGTGAATAGTGGTCGCTGTTAACATTCATGTATACGTGTTTGTTTGAACACCTGTTCATAATTTTTTGAGGGCATGATATATCTAGGAGAGGGGTCCTTGGGTGGTGCAGACAGTTAAGCACTTGACTGCTAGCCAATAGGTTGGTAGTTCAAACTCACCTAGAGGTATGTTGGAGGATATACCCTGGTGGCCTGCTTTTGAAAGGTCACAGCTTTTAATATCTAATAGGACAATTGTGCTATGCACACGTGGCTCACTTGACAACAGGTAGGATCAACCCAATGACAACTATCGACATCAGCAGTAAATCTAGGGATGGAATTGCTAAGTCATCTTGTAATTCATGCTCCGCTTTCTGAGGAGCTGCCAAACTGTTTTCCACGGCAACAATGCTGAGCATCCTAACAGCCCAAGCAGTGAGTGAAATATGATCAGTCAGAAGGTGCATCCAGTAGCTAACAGAAAACCTGCCCCAGGTGCACAGCTGTCCCATACATTCTCGTCTGCAAGTGATTGTTCCCCTGACCCCACACTGAGGTATGCTGCAGTCATCATGGAAAATAGACAACTCCCGAGTCAACGCCATAGGCCAGTCCTAGCTCTGCTCCCTCAGAACCAGCCAAGGCTCGGTGCCAGAGAACCATTCAGTGAAACTAGAGCTGGAGAAAGCTGACCTGAGCTGTTTCAAGCCTGCTTTTCTTCAGGGATGTCATAGAATTGTACATGCTCTGGAAGGGGTCCCCGGGTTCCAGGTTCAGAGCCCTGGCCTGCTTCGGCCCCTCATTCTCTCCACTTCCTTTGCTCCAGGAGCCCCGCCTGCCCCAGAGCAGAGCACCACAGGGGCCTCTGCTTCAGTGGCTGGGATGCAGCTCTTTAAAGTTTGCATGGCCTCCAAGCAGCGGCCAGTTTGGCCCTTCTTCCTTTGGCATGCAAGAAAAGCCGCTGTCTGGCTGAGTGAGCGCTGCTATAAATCAAAGTGTCACCACTTAGCCAGTAGAAGTGATTTAATTAATCCGCCGTGTTGTCCCCTGAGCACCACTCCACCTGACTGCTAATCAACTTCCATCAGCAGGAGGAAAATACAGGCCCCCTTTTTCTGAACCGCGTTGCATGATATGAAGGGGTGGGGGGAGTTAATTGCAGCAGGGGAGTTCACACTGTCACCAGAAGAAAGTCTCTTGTCTGGCATCTGCAGGCTGCCTCTTCATATGCCGCTGTGCCCGTCTCGGGTGAGCTGCAGGGAAGGACCACTTTTTAGTGATATTAATATAGACATTATCTGTTGTCCATATCTATTTATCAGAAATAATAACTTTCCTGGAAGCCTGTGACAGCTGGCATATTGCAGAAAAGGAACTGTTCTTTTATCCTGCATCCAGTATTTAGTACACCAACACACACACACACACACACACACACACACACACACACACACACCCCTTTATTCCTTTATTGGTCATCAGATAAGCCTGAGAGTTTATGTAACTATCTCTTCAGCATGGGAACATTTTTTACAGATGATCACCCCCAATTTCTGGCATATTTGTGCAAAGTAAACACACACCATTTCCCCCCACAAAGTAATGAGGCAATTCTGACTAATGCTTTATTCTTTGAAGGTGGAATGGAGCTATTAGGAATGAGAAGTCCAAGTCCTGGACACATGAAGCTTCTTAAAGAGCCTTGAATTTTTAATCTCTTCATGACTCCATCTTACAAATGGAGACACCAAGGCAACCCCCCTAAAACTCGAAGGAACACTCGGTTGTCGAGTTCCAGCTCCTAGCATCATCCCACTGAATTTCTGAGGTGATTAGTCTTTTTTTTTTTTTTTAAAGATGCAAGTCTCTTAATTTATCTTATCTGTGTAATTTCAAAAGAAACATGTCCTCCTACGAATGACAGGTGGAGATGAAAAAGAGGAGTCCTTAGCCCCATAGGTTGGAAGTTTGAATCCAAGCAAAGGGCACTAAGAAGAAAGCCTGGAGATCAACAGTCCTGAAAACCCTTTGGAGAAGTAAGAGTTCTGCATCGGGAGGAATCTCTACTGGACGTGACACAAGTCTCTGTGTAAAGTGACCACAAAAGACCCTTCTTTGCAGCAGCTGGAGCCGCAGCGCCGTCGGGGCGCCGCACACGGACACCCCGGTCCGTGGGGGCCACCTCCCTACAGATCTCCGGTCCCTTTCCCGGCCCCGGAGGAAGGAGGGACCCTGCGGGCATTGAGCAGGCGCTGAGCGGATTCGAACCTGCGTGTCGCAGGGTACGGCAGTCACGTGGACCGCAGCAGGTCCGCAGGGGCAGGAGCAGGGACTTCGGGGTGGCCAGCTCGCGCAGGGCCGGGATCATGGAAGCCAGCTCCAAGCCCTGCTCACTCATCGTGAAGCTCAAAAGCCACTCGGATGCCCCGACGTCCTCGCAGGCAGTTACAGTTGGCCCTGGGAAAAAGTAGTGGACGGTGGAGGTTCGGATGACCCAAAACTCCTCTCGGAAGTGGCTGCCTGTTCTTCTTACCGGTATCCAGATGATCGGTCTTTACAAGATAACACTGTCCATGTGTCTCGTTTAGAGCAACTGGTGGATTCGAACTTCTGACCTTTCACTTACATTATGCACTATGAGACTCAGGCTCCTTAAGACAAACAGGATTCTGGGATATTTCCAGGAAGTTGCCCAGCCCGAAGGAGCATTCAGAAACCAGGATCCAACCTCTCTTGGAGGTTGTACCCAGGATTTTTTTTTTTTCCTTAAAGCATGAATTTACAAGGATTGGATTCTTTTCTGATTACTGAATAGTTAATACTTAAGCTATAAAAACAAACTTGTAGCTAGTCTTTTTAGTAGAAGCATACCAGAAAATCTTTGATCTTATTTTTTACAAATGACATCTTGTATCAATTACTCATAGACTGTCTGTGTGTGTATGTAATGTTTTTTCCAGGGCTTCAAACCGGTTCAGACCAGTTCAGTCATGGTCCAGGAAAGGAAGCCAGAACAGACTTATATGTACAAAATGTGCATGTACCAGAATGCTAACTAAGTAGGGTTATAGCCAGAGCTCTAGACTAGGAGGGTCGAATGAAGACCACTCGCAGGACTCCGGTGGAGGATGCTGGAATACAGCCAGGACTGCGGACGTTCACACATTCAGTGTTGGCTCTCTTCTCTGAGTGTCTTCTTCTTCTTGGTCTTCCACTCTGCTTGACCAAGAGATTTGGTTGCTATGCAACACCTGTGCTGTCTTTGTTTCCTAAGCTGCTTTGTACCATTGAGTCAGAACTGACGCACAGCTGACCCTCCAGTGGATTTTCAGAGGCAGTTAATCTCACGGGAGAAGATTGTCCCACATGCCTTTGGGTTGCCAGTGCAGCTCCTTACCACTT
The DNA here is from genome assembly GCF_000299155.1 of Elephantulus edwardii. Taxonomy (NCBI): domain Eukaryota; kingdom Metazoa; phylum Chordata; class Mammalia; order Macroscelidea; family Macroscelididae; genus Elephantulus; species Elephantulus edwardii. The sequence continues at coordinate 2,435,402 of NW_006399839.1, read as the reverse complement.
GGCCACCAGAGCTTGTTTCTAGCCAGGGTTCAGCCTGTAATTTCTCATTTGGGTTAGCATCCTGGTTCGCCCCCGTTGGACAAATTCTGATCTGTTGCAATGCTACTTTGTCGGCCATGATTGAGCCTGACCGAATGAATCAGTTTGAAATTTCAGGGGTTTTTCCCCGATTGCGGACTCCCCTCCCCTCACCTGCCAAGCTGTGGTGAGATCCCCATTCTGGTTGTGTGGATGAGTCGTGCTGCCTTCAGAGATGAGGTGGGCAGGTTGCTTGCCTGGGTGGGGAGACTGTTTCAGCATGCACATGCCTGGGAACAGCCTTCGTTCTACTGGAGTTGGTGGGATCTCTTTTCAAAGGAAGAGCGTGGACTCTGATTTCACCAGCTCAGGTACCTAGGGTGAGGCAGGGACTTCGCTAGAGACCTCCCCACATGTGGCCTCTCTTTCTACTTGATAAACATTGACCCAGGGCCGTGCCTAGAGTTCTGGATGTCCATCAGGGTGAGTGACATAGTATTCCACCATTATAAAGTCAAACCTGCCCTGTGTGTGTGATTAGGGCACCGTCAGGGAAATAATTGTAAGCATCAATGGTCCTAAAACTGTAAGCCTGATGAGTAAGCTGCTTACCCACCACTTCTTGTTAGGTGTCATTAAGTCGACTACAATGCATAGCAACCCTGTGAACAATGGATCTAAACCCTGCCCTGTGCCATGCCATCCTCACCATCTCTGACATCCTGAGCCCATTGTTAGTGACTGTCAGTCCTTGTTGGTGAGGGTCTGTCTATCCCTGTCTTTCTCTGACCCTCCAGCTTGCCCAGCATGTGTTTCTTTCCCAAGGAATGGCCTCCTGAAAACATGCCCAAAATATGTGAAAATGGCTTCTCCATTCTTGCTTCCAGGAAGCGTCCTGGTCTCACTTTCTCTAAGACGTAGCTGTTTGTTCTTTTGGCAGTCCATGGGGTGTTCAGTGCTTTTCTCTGACACCACGGTTCAAAGACATCGATTCTTCTGTCATTCTCGTTCATTTTTGAACTTTGAAGTGCATGGGAAACATGGATTGGAGCAGGTGCACCTTAGTCTTTGAACCAGTGTTACTGCTTTTAGCACTTTAAAGAAGTCCTTGACATCAGATTTCTCCAGTACAATATGTCTTTTGATTCTTTGACTGCTGGTGGTCAAAGGTGTTGGTTGTGGACCCAAGTCTTCCATCTCTCTCTCTCTCTCTCTCTCTTATCTATCTATCTATCTATCTATCTATCTATCTATCTATCTATCTATCTATCTATCTATCTATCTATCATGATGCTGCCTGTTGGATCAGTGGTGAGAATTTTTGTCTCTTGATGTTGAGATATAATCCTTATTGAAGATTATAGTCTTTGATCTTCTATAGCAATTGTTTCAAGTCTCTTCACTTTCAGCAAGCAAAGTTGTGTCATCTGTACCTCAGCACTAGGGGGCGCTGTTACCTCCTTTGCCTCTGTTGTCATCTTGTCACTTTGGACTAATGACAGCCTCAGTGTGTGCAGAGCAGAACTGTTCCATAGAGTTTGCAAAGCTGTGACCTTTTGGAAGCAGACTGCCAGTCCTGTCTTCTGAGGTACCTCTGGAGGGGAGGATTTGAATCGGCTGCTTTTCAGCTGCTGGCTTCCTGCCTTTGCTTTTGGAAACGGGAGAAGTGCTAAAAGGGTGAATTGGAGCTACATACAGAGTTTGGGACTGCGTGTGGCCCTCTTGAGACTCAGTCTCCTTATCTGCAGAATGGGAATGCCCCTTTCCCAGAATGGATTAAAGCTGAAACGAGATGGTACATCTGAAAGCCCCGAGCACAGAACCAGGCCAAGAGGAGCTGCTGAGCAGCTGGGGCTCCGTTTGTCCTCAGCCACCTTTTCCTGGCTGTGTGTCTTCTTTCTTCCGTGTTTTCCTCAGCCCTGGATATAATCTGCGCTTTGAAAGTGCTCAGTCAGACTGCAGGACCCCACTTCCCAGAGCCCTGCAGAGTCTCTAAGCCTGCTGTTCCTGACTCCTTCCTCTGTCAGCAGCACCCCGAGGCCGCCACCCTCCCTGACTGGACACTACAACATGGAGAAGCAGCTGTTTTCATTGTGGGCCTCTCCTTTCAAACATTTCTGCGGCGCCCATAAAACCACACTCCACACCGAAGAGGACAGGCATGCAGGGGCCAGCCAGGGAGCTGTCTGCCTGTTTGTTTGTTTATTTTTATACACAATCGAGGAACATCTGTTCTGCCACTTTTCCAGGTGGCAGGCAGGCCGAGGACAGGGCTGCCATTTCTCGGGTGCCGGGTCCAAGTGCCTCTGTAATTGGGGAACAGAATGGCTTGCCTTTGTTCTGTTTCAGCATAAACACTTCATTCCAAAGGAAAGCGCTCATTGTGCCCAGGAGTTACATTGTATGCAAACAGGTATCCATTCAACAGGAAGTGAGAGAGAGCTCAGAAAGGTCTCAGCCACTTTCTTTTAGACAAAAGGCGGACCTCAGAGAGCCAGCTGCAGCCCCTTTCTGCTTCCTTGAATTGGAAGCATATTTTGTCTCTCAGTTAATCCCTTTCTCACAGCCGAGATGGTGAGCTTGGAGCCTGGAGGTTCAGCACCAGCAGGTGCGTAAATGCATCTGTTCCCTACAAGTTCACTTAGTGACCCTGGGAGATGCAAAGCTGCTGCTGTTGGTTTGTCCCCTGGCCCACGGAAACCCATGCACAGTGCAATCAAAGATGCCAGCTGCGTGGTCACCTGTGGGCCAGACCCTAGTGACCTGTAGGATTTTCATTGGCTGAGTTTGGGGCAGAAATCACCAGGCCTTTCTTCCTAGTCTTCCTTAGTCTAGTGATGGCGGAAACTTGTTCTGCTGATATCACATCTCACATGCCTCTGTTTTCAGAAGCAGGAGTGGCGTCCACTTCCTAAACAGCATGCCTCCGGATACTCTATGAACTTTGAGAAACAATAGTGATAGAAAGGCATCAGGTTTTTTGGTTCAAAGGGTCGCTATGAGTCGTGCTCGACTTGACATCAGTCAACAACAACAACAATGTGCCTCTGTTGGCAGGTGGTGGCTGTGTGTGAGGTGCACTGAAGGGGAAGGAACTAGAAGGTGAGAAGATGAGAATTCTGCTGTGGACCCACAGCCGGGAGTTGTCCTCACTGCTGCTGGGTCAACTCTGACTCACAGCAACCCTCATCCCAGTCTCTAAGGCTCCGAGTCTTTAGAAAAGACGAAAAGATGGTTAGTTGAGTCAAACTATTGACCTTTTGGCTAGCAGCCCAATGATTAGACATTACACACCATCACTCCTTGCCAGGACCTATGGTCGTTGTTGCAGTTGTGAGGTGCTTGATGGGTTACCCGACTTATTAGCTGACCCTCCAGTGGGTTTTCAGAGGCTGCAAGTCACATAGGAGGAGATTCTCCATCTTTCTCCCATGGAGCAGCAGGTGGGTTTGAACCCTGTGCCTTTGGGTTGGTGTCACAAATCTTTACCATTAGGGCCTCAGAACTTTCTTGCCGGGAGCTGTGGAAGGTTATAAAGAAGACCTAGTCCTTACCCTTGAGGGCTTCACAGCCCATGGGGAGCAGATCAACAAAGTTATAATACAATGTGATGGGCAGCACTGTGGCGGAATGAGTTACTGTTAGGGGACTCCAGTGTGAGAGGCAGGGAAGGCTTCCTGGGAAGTCTTCAGGGTGTTGAAAGGAAGAAGGATATCAGGAAGCAAGAAGCAGAGCTCCTACCTAGACTAGAGGAAAGGGGCAAGGGGAAAGCCGGTCATCAAATAGCATCATTAGATTATTGCACCCTTAAGCAGTACATGAAATGCTTTAACACATATCATCTCGAGGAATTCCACAGTCCCCTGAGGGGGAGGGTGGGATCATCCCCCTTTTATACGTTGCAGCCAGCCAGAGGATGGATTACTTGGCCTCAGTTACAGACTGACCAGTGAAGAACTGAGATTCCAGGTCTGCCCACGCCGCATGCCCCCTCTGTCCCGACGCTGCCTGTTTGGTATGGCTTCAACGTAGTAGAGGAAACTTAGAGGAGGGGGAATGCAGATTGCAAAGGACTTTCCCCGCTGTGTTGTGGAGCCCAGGCCCTTTCCCGCAGGCGGTGGGAAGGCAGCAGAGGTTTTTAAGTGGATATTGATTCTTTGACCGACGGGAGATGGATGGGAGAACTGCCCGTGCCGGTCAGACTGCAGCCTGGAGCGGAGACCACCTGTCTGAATTCAGGTGCCGCCCTTCCAGCTCCTTGCCCAGTGTGGAAGGCTTCCAGCTGGTGGCCCACTGTCCATAGAGAAGAGTCTGTTAAGAAATGTGGAAAGAAGGCTTTTTCTTTATGCTTTTTTAGTGCGGATATGCTTTTTTTAGGTTTTGCTATAAAACTCAAACAGGCATGTGAGTGAAAAAAAAATATAAGTGGTATGGAAAGGGAAGTAAAAGTCACTCTCCTCTGACCAACCCATGCCTCACTCCCGAGAGGGAGCCACGTTAACAGTTTCTGGCATGCCTTTCCTGAGATTTGGTAAATTTAGCCTCTGTATACACAAGGAGCTCTGACGGTGTAGTTGGTTAACTGTTGCACTGGAAGCCAAAAGGTCAGTCGTTTGAATCCACCATCCCACTCTGTGGAAGAAGGATGGGCAGTCTCCTCACATGCGATTAACTGTCCCCGAGAACCCGCTGCATGGTCAGCTACGGGCTGATTCCTACTTGAAGGTGTACAACAACAACAAACAACATGATCTTAAAGGGTTTCTTGGAGTTATGAGAAGCTGCTTTTTTGTGTGTGTTCAGCAATGCTTTAACTCCATCTCTCCTACTTTGTACACATGGCCAGGAAGGACCAGTCTTTGGAGAAGGATATCGTGCTTGGAAGGGTCAAGGGACAGCTCAGAGAAGATCCCTAATAGAATGGATTGACACAGTGACTGGGGTAATGAGGGCAGGTGTGTCAGAGACAGCGAGATTGGACAGGACAGGCTTTAGCGCTATTGTGCACAGGGTCACTATGAGTTGCAAGCGGCTTGATGGCACATAACAACAGCAACAACAACAAGAACAAGTGCTTTAAGGCACCAGGGTCAGTGAATACTAAAATAAGTAAAAGGAATGGTCATCAGGAATCTTATTCTGTGATAGGAGAGATTCCACACGAGCACAGCACATGAGAAACCATGACCATGGGTTTCCATATAAACTGCTTGATGTGGGGACAGACTGACACCCATTACAGATTCTGTGTATGTGAAATTACATAGGAATAATCTCTCCTCCCCCCATCAAGAACTATACTTTCTCCATTTTTCTTGAAGCTTGCTCAGCTAGATTTTCTCATGTTTGATGGAGCCCTGGCTACAGATAAATGGTTCTCTACCCTAAGAAAAACAACCGTGCACACAGAATTATAAACAGCAGCTGAGCCTGAGCGTGGCTCAGCCCAGGGAGATGAAAGACAGCAGAAGGGCTGGGCAGTCTGCAGAGGTTGGGCCCCTTGCAAGGGACAGTGTTTGGGGTCAGAGTCTCCACTGTCCTCAAAAGAAAGCAGAGAGCAAAATTTTTATCCACCTTTAAAAGAAAAATAGTTGAAGATAGGATAAGGTACTAGCCTGGCCAGACATGTCTGGGTGGGGAGTATGGCCCGAGGGCCCCTCGTTCACAGCATATGTGTGTGGCCCATCTGTAAGTCAGCTGACCAGACATGCAAATTAATGCACACTGGCACATGAAAGGTGTCATTATGATAAAGGTATCATGAATGAAATTTGATAAGCTCACTGAAGATTCCACTATTCCACTAAATCACAGGCTGCTATGATCCTTTCACCAATGCTACCACCTTTTGGTGGAAAGTATAGTGCCTTTTCATTCCCTCATAGGCCCAAATAAAGATCTGCAGGGTCCTTAGTCCTGAGGGCATTGAGGCATCTCAGTGGAAAGATATAGACTGCAGAGACAGTCCCCAGTTTGAACCCTGATTCCACATTTATAGGCTGTGTGACCTTGCTAATTAACAATTGCTGTCAAGTAGACTATGACACATGGTGGATATGTTGCTGTCCTGTGTCATCCCCATGACCACTGACTGGCATGTTCAAGTCCGTGTCTGTGGCTGCAGTGTCAGTCCATGTCACTGGTGATCTTCCTCACTTCCATGGTCCTCTGAGTCACCAAATATGGTGTCCTCCTCCAGCCACTGATCGACCACGATGGCATCTTCAAAGCAGAGTTGGACAGGGCTCTGCTGTGATCCATCAGGTTTTGCTGACTCCTTTTCCTGTTGCTACGCCCTTCTCCCTGGTCCATGTTAGTCTGGAAGCACTGCTGACACCTGTGGGTGATTCTGCTGGTACTTGAAAGACAGACGCCATCCCTTCCGGCTTCATGGTCAAGCACAGGCCACCAATCGTACAGGAACTGGACTCAAATTCAAAACTCATTGCCATTGAGTGGGAAACAACTCATAGCTGATCCTTCAGCATGTTGTCGAGGGCTGTAGATTGCATAGAAGGAGATAGCTCATCTTTCTCCTGCTGGTGGATTTGAACCAGCAGAGAGGTGTGACTTTTGGATTAGCAGCACACCTCCCTATGGACTAGGTCCCAGAGCTTCCATTATGGGCAGGTGGAAAAAAGCCACTCCCCCAGGCCACATAGTGGTC
>NW_006399839.1:2337470-2428295 GCF_000299155.1 Elephantulus edwardii | reverse complement strand
CTTCTGTCCTCCCTAGTCATTGTCCAACTCTCTGATGCATAACAAGCGATTGCAAAGACCATGGCCTGTATCAGGCACACCTTAGTCTCCAGAGAGACACAGAAAAATAAATAAGTGGTTGCCAGGGATTAAAGGGAGGGGTAATTTGGACCAACTCCTAATTGATACGGAGTTTCTTTTAGAGGTGGCAAAAATATTCTAGAATTAGACTGTGGTGATAGTTGCATAATGTCATGAATGTACTAAAAAGCTTTGAATTGAGCACTTGAAATAACTGCACTGTATGCATGTGAATTGCATTTCAGAAAGCAGTTTAAAGAGAAAGATGACAGCGTACCTGCATTGGCGTGGCATGTATTTGCCACATACCGAGATATTATCCTTGAATTCAAAGGATAATGACCTAACTGCTGGTAATTACAGCCTGTTAAATGTGTTAGCAGTTGGTAAGCCTAAGCAAAAAAGAAGCTCCATTCACATTTCCAATATTATGTTGCTGTACCTTTCTTAGATGACTCACCGATACGATATTCCAGATCCACCTCTGGCACTGTAGACAGTCATGGTCTTTTTAGGGCTCTGAGGGCAAGAGAGTTTTAGAAATGTCTGAGTCTCTCCCCATCTCTGCTTAATTCTGACAAAGGGAAGTTCTGCTACTGTGTCACAAAGTCCAGGTCCCAGGTGAACCTGCCTTAGTTCTCGAGGGCTATTGCAACAGGAATACCAGAAAGGGTGGCTTTAATAAATTTATTTTCTCACCATTTAGGAGGATGTTGTTGTTGTGTTCCATTGAGCTGGAACCAACTCACAGCTGATCCTCCAGCCAATTTTCAGAGACAGTAAATTACGCAGGAGGGGCTTGTTCATTCATCTGCCTTGGAGCAGCTGGTAGATTCGAACTTTGTGCCGTTGGGATGGCAATGCAGCTTCTTGCACTAGGCCACCAGAGCTCATATTAAGAGGACAGTAGTCCACATTCAAGGTGCCAGTTCGAGAGGACAGCTTTTCAGTCTGCTGGCTCTGAGGAGGGTGAAGGTCTGTGTCTCTTTTCGATACTTCAAGGCCTGGCATTCCTTGGAGACGTACATGAGTCTTGGCATCAATGTCCTCTGAGTTGAAATTCTGCGCACAAGGACCCAAAACCAAAGGAAGTGCTATCTGTGCTTCCAACTCTTCTTTCCTGGGGCGACTGAAGTCCCCCTGCCTCTGCTTCCTTCTCTCTCCTTTTAACTCTTATAAGATGTGAGGTGATGTAGACCACATCCTAAGGAGACTCCTTGACCATTGGATCAGTGATGCCACCCGAGTAGGGGTGTTACATCCCACCCAGATCCTCTTGTACCTGGTTGGCTGATCACATTGTGGAGGATGATTAGATCAGTACGTAACTGCCAGATTGAATTGTTGCTTAACTGCCAAACTACTGTGCATTATAGCCCAGCCATGTTGACACAGCTTTTCAATACAGTTCAACCTGGGACAGAACCCAAAGGGTCTGAGCTTATGGCCATCCAGTCCATCCTCCTAGATGTTTAATAGGGCGCTCTGATGATAGACTCCATAGGTAGTTATGCGGCTGACCCAAAGGCTGCACTGATCTGGTGGTTCAAATCCACTGGTGGCTTCAATCTCCTTTCCTGTGTTTTATAAGCCTTGGAAGCCCTACAGGTGGTCAGCTGTGCATGGGTTCTGGCTCCATAGCCGTGAGGAGGAGTGAGAGGCGTTCAGTGTGTGTGTTTAAGTTTCTTCTCCAGCTGTAACTCAGGTCTCTCCTCCCTCTACTCCCTCCCTGGTTCTTGAACCTTAGTCAGGAGGAAAAGCTAGAAAGTCCTAGGCCGCCTTTGCTTGGTGAGAACAATGGATGAGGGCAGCCAGCTGGCAAGACCCAGACCTGAATCTGACCACAGTGTCTCCTGCTCTCTCTTAGCAGCTTCTTGTTAGCCTCTCATTCACTGACTGGACCCAGGAAACGTGCAGTTGAGAATTGCGGGTGCAGTGGTTGAATTCTCTTCTTATGTACGAGAGACCCTGGCTCGATTCCCAGCCAGTGCACAGCCGTCGCCCTCTGTCGGTGGAGGTTCATGTGTGGCCGTGATGCTAACCAGGTTTCAGCAGAGCTTCTCCATTAAGGTGGACTAGGAAGAAAGGCCTGATAATCTACTCCCCCAGAACCAGCCAGTGGGAACCCTAAGGCTCACAGCACTGGGCTAGCACCTGACTGGGCAATTTCATTCCCTCAGGTTTGGGGTCACCAGGAGTTGGGGGCTGAATCCACAGCAGCTGTCATAACAATATATCGTACCATCATGTGACATACAAAACATAATGTAATAAAAGTATCACTCTGTTTTCCCTCCCAGCTCCCCTTCCCTACAGTGGAGTGCCAGAACCCTTCTCAGACACATGTCCCCTGAACCTGTTACTGAGGGCTCCACGCTGCCTTCGTACGAGTCCCTGAGTGAGTTAGTACGTTTATTTCGCTGACCTCCTGTTCTCGGACTCTGAGGTCAGAGCCCCTTCCTATTGCCTTTTGCTCGTTTCGTTGTTTCCCACCGGACTGTCACCGAGCCAGCTTCCTGCCTGAATAGGAAAAGACCTTCTAATGAAAGTCCCTCTCATGCCCTTTGAGCACAAATGGCCCCTGGACACAGATATTGTCCAACTTCCGGGAGCTGTAAAGTGCTTGACCTGCACATAATTACAGTATGACCTACCAGACAAGGAAATGATTGTTTATACTCAGGCTCTGCCGCCACTTCCCTAGCTGGTCCTCAGGGGGAGAAGTTTGGCACCACTGCCCCAGACCCATTGTGAGTCTTCCCTCTCCATTTCCGCCTTGGCCCCTCTCCTAGGACCAGCTGGGGTGGTGGGCCCTTGAAAGTTCATGGAGTGAATGTTCTCACTGGAAAAGTGGGCTAGCCTGTGCAGGTGGACTGCCCCTGCTTCGTCATGTGTGCGGTATATATTTACTGAGCATGTACTTCATCCTGGCATGTAAGCTTGGTGCCCTACGGCCGGCCAGAAAGTCAGGGTGGGGCAAGGCAGTGAAAGTGAGGCGGAGGCTGATTTGCAGGTTTCTTCAATGCCACGTGCAAGGTGTTGTACTTGATTCAATATCCTGCAGGATTACTTTGCTCTGTCCTAAGGTCTCAGTCCCTTCGTAGCACAAAAGGTTTTGGCTGAAAGGTTGGAAGTTCAGACTCACTCAGAGGTGCCTCAGAAGAGAGGTCTGGTGATTTGCTTCCCTCAGGACACAGCCTTGAAACCCAGGCGAGCAGTTCTGCTCTGCACACATGGGGTCGCTGTGAGCCATTGTCGACCCAGTATCAGCTAACACTAGTCACAGGGACCCAGTGGCCTTGTGCAAATGTCAGCTGACTTTTTACACGTATTAAGGGCCAGGTAGTAATTATTTTTAGCTTGTTGTGCCTTATGGTCTCTGTTGCAACCATTTCACTCTGTCCCTGAGGTTCAGAAGCAGCCCTCAACAATATAGAAATGAATTGGCATGGCTGTTTGCCAGTAGAATTTTATTTCTCGACACTGAAATTTGAACTTCATATAATTTTCTTGTGTCATGATGTATTAGTTTTCTTTTGTTACTCCTTCCCCCCTGCCCCGCCCCAGTCATTTAAAAATGTGAAAGCCATTTTTAGCCCAAAGGCAGAGGGTCAAGGCCAGTGCTTGCTGACTTCTGTCCTAGAGGGATATGTACTCAAGCCTTGACGTCAGTTGCAACTCGTAGTGACCCCAGGACAATTGCCCCGCGGGGTTTTAGTGTAGTAAATTTTCACAGGAGCACATAACCTTTCTCCCTAGAAGTGACGAGTGAATTCAAACCACTGACCTTTTGGTTAGCAGCTTATCTCTTAACACAGTGATCCATCAGGGCTTCTTTAGAAGCATATAAGGATAGAATTTGAAACATAAGAGCAGAGGTTTCAAATTATCGCTCTGGGTGACCGAAACCTTTCAGCTTGCAGTCAAGTGCTTAACCAGCTGCACCACCACTCAAGTCCTTAAGAAGCACTAAGTCCTTAAGAAAAAGCAGGTTAACTTGAACATGACCATGCAGTTTAATTTTTTTTTTTTTAAGCCTACAGCACCCGGTATTCCCAGGCGATCTCCCATCCAAGTACTAACCAGGCCCGACCCTGCTTAGCTTCCGAGATCAGACGAGATCGGGCGTGTTCAGGGTGGTATGGCCGTAGACGCAGTTTAATGTCTTGAGTCAGCTGTTGGCTGGTTGACAAGGGATATTTCCCTTCTACTCTCAGCTTTCTTGTCTGTAAAATGGGACTGATTCCACAAGCTGAGCTCCTGACGTTGAGGGCTGGGTGGGGTAGACAGAGCAGGATCTGGACAGCAGTCCTAACCGACATTCCGCTCACTAGAGTACCAGGACCACCGCTCACAGCAGCTCCGTCCTTCAGACGCAGCCTCTTTGGATCATATAGGGTTTATCTGAAGATGAACGTGTCTTATAAGGACCCAGTGACATCCTGAAGACGAATGGGGGGAAGTGGAGCCAAGAGTAGTGCTGGATCTTTGGAAGTTTCTCCCAGCGTGAAAGTCACTTGAAACAAAACCCCAAAGCAAACGATTTCCTTCCTTGTTTTATTTATGGAGGAGTCAGCAGTCCTCGCTCCCCCCTCCCTCCCTGCCCTCACCTCTCCCCGTTTCATTTCTGTGTGTGTATTAAGTGGCCCGTGCTGAGGTCTGCCGTGGAATTTGTCAGCATGATAAATCGCAGTCCCTGGCATCAGGTTTCCACCACCAGAGTGGCCTGGAAGAAGTTCTTTAATGGCTGTGGGTGCAGGGACACCCTCTCTTAACCACCCTCCTGCTCTCCAACCTCTACACAAATGCAGATCCTAATTACCCAACCCAGAGGGCCCCAGGGCAACATTTGGTTTGGGTTTGTGACTCAAAGACCCACAAGATGAGGATGAAAGGAATACAGTGGCAACCTTGACTTTCACCACCCACCGGAGCCTTTTGCTGTGCAGGGATACATGCAGCCCTCACTGCTCTTGTGGCAGGCTGTCAGTGCTGGCTTCCACGTAATCTGAATGGCAAAGAAGTGATTGTGGGAGGGCACCATTCATATTGGGGAACAACAGCCCCCAAAGCCCACTGTCTTGTTTGGAGGACCTGTCCGGTGGTGGAAGTCATTAGCGCACCGTGTATGCCGCTGTGATGCTGTTTGTGTTGAGAGGAGCTTCCAGACTGAGACAAAGTGGGGAGAAATCCTCTGATCTGCTTCTGAAAACCGCCTGTGTGATGTGCAGCAGTTCATATGCATGGCCTGTTGCTGCGGAGGCAGCGTTTCACTGTGTGGCACGTGGATGGGGGTCACCATGAGGTGGGCGACAACTCAGTTGTACTAACAGCAGCATCGACAGCTCCAGACACTCCCGACTCCTCTGGTCCTGCGTCACCTCTCAAAGAAGCTCAGCTTGGTGGTTGCGACTGTGTCGTACAATTCGCCATTCCGTCCCATTTTGTGAGTCAGCCCTGCTCCCCTATGTAGCCTGGGATCATGCTGAGTTGTCAGGGGAGGAAAAGGTGCGGCACTTCAATCTGCACCCCGCCCCCACCCCCCACCTTGTGTTTGAATTTGTCCTCAAAGACAGTACCTTCTCATGACGACCGATTGGGAGGAACCGGTTTGTCTTTTCAGTTCCCTTTCTGGGTCTATAAGCTGAGGTCTGAGTGGCAGTTTCATTTTGCCCCTTCAATCCAGGGATGCAGTTGCTTGTGACAAGGTTGATTAGCCTTGTTGAGAAGATAATTGTTAGTGGATCAGCTGGCTATAAACTCCTGCAGGACTGGAATCATGTCTGTTATTTATTTATTCTCACAGCCCACAGTGCCTGGAATGAAATACACTTCTGAGATTACTTGTTGGTCGATTGGCCAAATTCGATTATTCCAGAGGAAGACTGTCTCTCCAGTCCCACCTCTACCATGCTGCCCATGCCGCCCATTTCTTCCCTAGACTTTGAGAATCACCTCCTGTTTTGTCTTCTGAGTGAGTGTCGGGGTATAGTCTGTAGTGTGTGCATCTTCAGTGGTTTGACTCTACTGCCACTCTGCAGGAAAAAGATGGGGTGGTGTCTCCTCCTGTTAAGATGCACAACCTCAGAAACCTGATCGAGGAGCAGAGTCTCCAGTGTTGCTATGAGGAGCTCTGGTGGCAAGTAGCTGTGCTGCAATCCGAAGGTGCATGGTTCAAATCCATCCGATGCTCCGCTGGAGAAGGAGGGGCAATCTCCTCCTGTGCCAGTCAGATCAGACTCGATGGTACATAACAAGGTGGGGGGTGGGGGAGTTATTTAAAGTGCTGCTGTGAGTTTGAGTTTGATCAATATCCTTGAAACTCTGGTGGCACATTGTATAATATGTTGGGCTATTAACCAAAGGACTGTTGGTTAAAATCCACCAGCAGTTCCTTGGGAGAAAGATAGGCAGTTTTTTCTCAGACATCCTTGTGGAGGGTCACTGTAAGTTGGAGTGAACTTGATGGCACTGGGTTTGAGATTTTGAGTTGACCTCTTTCCCTAGAATATAATATTTGAGCCTGTCACGTCCACATTTTGGCTTGAGTCTGCTTGATGGGGCTTTTGACATTTGCAGTTGAATTCTTTCCCCCTTGATGCACTGTCTTCTCTTGCCTGTGTCCTACGTTGAGGGCAACAGCCATTTCTCCTCCATCTTCACATCTTCAGTGTCTGTCAGAAAGCTTGGCTCTTAATGGACACTCAGTGATGTTGGATGGCTGGATGAGAAGCAGAAATCTGTTTTATTCTGTATGCTTCTTCCTGTCTCCAGCTCTCTCTGACCCCAGGAAGGACAAATTTTTACTCTAAGCAGCAATTGCTGCAAAATCTTCGCCAAAGGAGAAGTCCAGGGGGGCCCAGTGATCAGATGAGCTAGCGGCCTGCTGCGTATTCTTTCCACATTGACAGCATGACTACACACTTTGACGTTTGAAGCCTCTCACATTCAGGGATCGGTTTAATTTTCCTTAATCTTAAATTTCCCAGAGTCATTTGGCTATGGCTTTTCCAGAGCATCTCCCAGAATGAGTCTTCCAGGATTTGAGAGTTCAATGTGTACTCATTTATAAAATAGAATAGCACACTGCCTTGTGTCCCAAAGAATTATCTCAGCTAGGAACACTTGAATGTATATTTTGGTCCTCTCTAAGAACATATGGTGGGACTGTTCACACAAACATACTAGTGACACACATGTTTGACAGGTATATGTGCCATTGTACCTTCATAGAGTCTTGGAGGGCAACATCCACAGGCAGATCTGTTCACACGCTCATTCATTCACTCACTAAACAGTGAAATCTCACTGCATGCCAGGCCCCAGAGAAGGCCTAGGGATGCAGCAGTGGGGTGCAGACACAGTCTCTTATGGATTGAATTGTGTGCCTTCAAAAGCCATGTTAAAGATCTAACTCCTGTACCTGTGACCGTGACCCTGTTTGGCCTAAGGATCTCTGACCACATAGTGTTAGCTTAGGGGCCCTGCTGGTGGAGTGATTACGTTCTCAGCTGGTAACCAGAAGGTTTCTGATTTGACCCTCCATTGAAGTTCCATGGAAGAAAAGACCTGATGATCCTTGCTTTAAACTTTACTGCCGGAAACCTCCTGTGGGGCAGTTTTGCCCTGTCATACCTGGACTGTTGTGAGTTGAAAATGGACTCAGTGACTCCTACCAACAACTATGCCAGGTTAACGTGAAGTCATCCTGGAGCAGGCTGGGTCCTGATCAGTGTGACTGGTGTCCTTGTCACAGAGAAGAAAGAACCAGAAGAGGGACACCGTGGTAGGATTCAGGTGCAAACCGAGTGAAGCCTGCGACCATCAAAGCCAACAGCCAGAAAGCATGGAACAGATTCCTCCTCAAACCTCAAGACAGGATCCACACAGCAGGCACCCTGACATGGCCTGTCTGCCTCCAGAAGTGCGAGACCATCTGTTTGCTTTCCTATTAGCAACTTACTCTGTGGTGGTTTATTGCAGCAGGCCTCGGAAGCCAGCGCATGCCCCCTGACCAGGAGGAGGGCTCCCTGCTCGACATGAGCTGACGGGGGAACCGCTCCTTCCAACACAGATGGGGAGAAGCAAGCCGACCTGAGTCCTCCTCCTTGATAAAGAAGGATGTCAAGTTCTCTCCTCCCACCACCTGCCAACTCTGTCATTCTGTGGTGACTTTCATATGGCTGTGATGCTGCAAGCTATGCCACTGGTATTTAAAATACCAGCAGAGTCACCCATGGTGAACAGGTACTAACAGAGCTTCTAGACTAAGACAGAGCAGGGAGAAAGGCCTGGCCACCTGCTTGGAGAAAACAGCTGTGGGAAGCCCCCTGGATCACGGTAGAATGCTCTCACTCTGAGCATGTCATCAGGAGGGATCGCTCTTGGGAGGCAGGCATCATGTTTGGTGAAGCAGAGGAACACTCAGTGAAACGAATCAGCACGACAGCGTCAGTGATGCTGGCTATTGTCAGGGTGACGGAGGAGTGACCACTGTTTTCTTCTCTTGTACTGAAGGTCACCATAAGTCAGTCCCAACTTGACAGCAGCTTGCTAGTACAACACTTTCAAGGCTCCTTCCTGCTCACAAAATAGATTCTGCTGTTTAATAAAATCTTCTCTGTGGAGGCGCAGGAATGTACTTTAGATGTACTTCAGATCAGTGATTTCTCAGAGCCTCATTAGCAGAAATTAAAAAAAAAATTGAGAATACATGCAATGCCATTATCAAATAGGTAAACTATGTATGCTTTTTGGAAGTGCTTGGACCTCATTTTGAATCGCTCCTTAGGTCACAGCACTAAGTGGAGCAGCTCAGCTTCAGGCCTTGCCTCCTCCACTACAGGTAGCTATTGATTTTTAAATGTAACTGAGATGAGGGGGAGAGCAGTGCTGGGCGTCTGTTAGGATCACCTTGTTCTTGGGTTTCTTGTCAGCCACTTCCTGTAACCATGGCTGGCTGGTCTGGGAGTGGAACACGTGGTGGTTATCCCTTGCCATTTTTTTGGTGGTGGTTGTTGTTAAATGCCGTTGAGTTGTAGGCAACTCAGTGACCCTATGAATGAAAGACCGGAACACATCTATAACTTTCTTCGTTTCCCCACATTCATAGGGTTTCTGGAGTCAAGCTATTCCGGAAGTGGATGCCACTCCTGCTTCCAAGCTTGTTTTAATCGGGGAACTCTACCAAACACTGTCTACCATAGGTAACCATTATAATATTTGGCACATCAGTGTCACAATGTTCAGCATCATAGCAGCCACGAGTTACCTCTGTACAGCAAATTGACAGACTAGTGCTGTACCACCTAGAAGAATGTTTGTCCAAAGACAATTCAAAGCAGGCAGGATTTAAAAATTCTGGCATGCCCACATGTTGATGGACTGTTAGCCAGAGACCCCCAGCTCATCTGGCAAGTACCCTCTGCTAACACCCACTTGGGAGGAAAAGAAAGGCATAAGAGCACCAAGTCGGTCTTTTTTTTTTGGTTAGGAACCAAAAATAGGTTGGAGAGGAAACATCTTCCAGGGCAGGATGATCTTTGTGCAGCAGAAAGACTTGTTGCTCATAGCTGCCTCTTTGTAAATGTGCGCTTTGTCCGCACTGGGTTTGCGTCAAGCAGCACACATGCGTGTGAGCTTTGGGGCTTGCAGGTCTGGCGTCTACCTGTGCAGAAAGGCCCGTTGCCCAGGACTTGGTCAGGCTGCGAGTATCCTGAACATCTAGCATCCTGGGTGTCGGGTCCAGCCTGCATCCATTCTGATTTGGACCCCTAGAAATCCTCCGTGCAGAGTAGCGCAGACCCATAGGGTTTCCAAGCGTGAAACATCTTTATGGGAGTGACAGCCATGTTGCCATCGAGTTGAAACTGACTCAGAGCTGACCCTTCAGTGGATTTTCAGAGGTTGTGAATTGCCTGGAAAGAGATTGTCCATCTTTCTCCCTCCAAGCAGTTGGTGGATTTGAACTGCATGCCTTGGGGTTGGCAGTGCAACTCCTTAACCACCTAGACCACCAGAGCTCCCTTGTGGAAGCAGACTACTCTTTTTTTACCTCCTGCAAAGCAGCTGATTGGTTGAACTAGCCCTTTAATGGCCCTTTTGCTTCACACTCGGGTCTTAAATAGCCTTCTCCGTGGAGAGGGGAGGAGAAGCAGCCGGAGGAGTGGGAGGAAGGACAGACAGCTCGCCTATGTGGAAGGCGGTCGGCACAGATGTTTGCAGCAGCAGATGGCCACTCCACAGAGCCCTCCACAGTCCCTCAGGCCCCTCAAGGGAGATAGGAGGGAGGTGTGGCTGGCAAGGCTCCTCTCCGAGCTGCAGCCTGCCTCCAGCAGCCTCCTCGCTCCTGTGCACGGTTGTGCACGTCCGCTCCCCTCCCAGGTATTGATCCTCGGCTGAGCGTTACAGGCATCCTGGGGAGCTCAAGTCTCTATGTGGGCTTCCTGCCGCTTCTGGACCAATCTACACCAGGTGACTGGGCTGCTGCATTCTGGAGAGGCCGCTGTGCTACCACATGGTTGAGAGTGGAGAGAGAGGACCCAGGCCTACCCAGAGGCTCCTGTGTGGACCCTTGCCCCTCAGAATCCCAGCTTGAGATCCCTCAAGTAAATAGGAAGAAGAAGGCAGTCGGCAAGAAAGCCTGTTAAACTTACATTCCAAACAAAAACCAAAAAAAAACAAAAACCAATACAACAAAAAGTCCAGCCCCTTGTCATTGATGTATAGCTGAGCCTCCAGTGGGTTTTCAGAGACTGTAAATTATGTGGGGAGAGACTGACCATTTTTCTCCCATGGAGCAGCTGGTGGATTGAAACCACAAGTCCATTGTTAGAGACCTCTCCAAAATGCTGGAGAGCAATGATGTCATTTTGAAGACTAAGGTGTGCCTGATTCAGGCAATGGTCTTTTCAGTTAACCTGCTATGCATCAGAGAGCTTGACGGTGAATAAGGATGACAGAAGAACAATTGATGCCTCTGAGTTGTGGTGCTGGAGAAGAGTGCTGAATATCTCATGGACTGCCACAGGAACAAACAGATATGTCTTGCAAAAAACGCAGCCCGAGTGCTCCTTGGAGGCAAAGATGATGAGGCTTCATCTTTCAAGTTTTGGACCTGTAGGCTATTCCTTGGAAAGGGACATCATACTTGGAAAGATGGAAGGTCAGCTAAGGAGAGGAAAATCCCCAGTGAGACGGATTGACATGTTGACTTCAGCACTGGGCCCTCGTGTGTCAGGGATGATGAGGACGGCAAAGGACGGGCTAGGGTTCAAGTCAGCTGTTCATAGGGTCTCAACTCGATGATATCTAACAACAATCGCATCCACCATTACCTTTGGATTGAGAGTGCAACATCGTACCCGTGAGGCCATCAGAGCCATAGAGGGCTAATTACCAGGCAGCAGAAGAATGGGAAAGAATGGGATGTTATGTAATTCCACCACTCTGGCTTGCCTACTAGCTTCCCTTCCTCCAACTCTGATACAGCCTGGCAATCTGCCTCAGCCTGCACTTTGGGAAGTTACCACCATGGCCAGTGGGGTTGGTCCTGGAGGCAAAGATGAGGAGCTGGGGGGTCCTGGTCCTCGCTCAGCCCCAGAGACTCCGTCCCTCTGGAAGAATCAGTCACTTTCTCCTGGCAACCTTAGCTGTTCCCTTTGGAAAGGAGAGAAAAGCACCACATCCTAGGGACTAACATCCTCTCAGGCTGATCTCAGGGTCCCCTGGTTCTTTCTTAACATCAGTGTCAAACCTGGGAAATGTGAGAGGTCGCACCTCTTAGAACTGGGGGTGCAGATAAGGGGCTCCCCAACACCACCAGTGACTGGCACCATCACTGCAGCAGTTATAAAGCCCACCCCAACAGAGCGCTTGGAGCAAATGGAAAGTTGAATAGAAAGCTCTGCTAAAGAAGGAAGGAGTCAATCTGTTCATTTTGCCACATAAGGGTTATGGTATGAGACACAGGCAACAAATGCAAGGAAGAGGAGAAAGTTCGTTGAAACTTTTTCTTTGATATGATTGGGGCTTATGTTTATATTGGTGGAGCAGAGGGCTAGCACTGTTAATGGGAAGGTTGGAGGTTCAAGTCTGCCCTGAGGTAATGAGGAAGAAAGGCCTGAATACCAGCTCCTGAAAAAAAAAATAGACCTTGAAAATTATTAGAGTGCAGGTCCAGAAAGGAGAGGACCCCAAGATGAGTGAGCCAATAATAAAGAGAATGGAAGCTCCTTAGAATCCAGAACCTTGCTCCCAATGTGCCCTCCTGGATGAAGAACTTGGATGACGTCGAGCCTCAGGGAAGCCCGTCCTTCCTGTATACCAGGCTCTGTGCTGGGTTCTAGGCAGCTGGTCTTTGTAAGCAAGCCCGTTCCCAGTGTTTCTTCCTTTGCTGCTCCCCTTTCGTTCCCAGTCCCGGACCCTCTGGGGCCACGGGGTCTCGGCTGTATGGAGGCTCCTGCTCTCCTCAGCTCCCATTTGTGATGGGCTGTCCCCCATAGCAGCCGCTGCAACAACATTTACTTTGTACAGAGGCCAAGAGAGAGGGAGAGAGAGAATGCAGGCGAGCCTACCCCTTCCAAAATGTTTCTGACAAAATCTGGCACTCCTGGTTCTAATCAAAATACTGAACTTTGAAACACATTAACATTCCACAGCCCTCGCAGGGGAGGAGAATTCAGCCGAGAAGACTCGAGTTCACAACTCCAACAAAAATAGCTTCTCCCCGAGGAAGACACATTATGCTAACAAGGTCACTTTTGTTTTGCCTCCCCTGCCATCTGCACAAGTGGCACCAGGGCCTGGGTTTGGTACCAGCCTCTTCTGCAGAGGGTGGATGGGAGCCGGGTGGCACTGCAGAAGGCGCCTCAGCCTCCTGGCAAGGGGTGCCGGCACGGAGGTACCTTCAGACTTCCCCAGAAAGCATGCAGGCAGATGGAGCCCCAGTCTTGCCCAGCCGCGCTCTGCTCTAAGCTCCGCGCCTGCAGAAGGTGTGACACCAGCAGATAGCAACAAGCAGGTGGGACTCAGAGGAGGGCGTAAAATGCGACAGGATGGGAAAGCTATCTTGGTCTTGAAAAACATCCCAAAACGCCATAGAATACTCATTGCAGGGAGTCGGGCATCTGAGTTACAGAAGGAGAACAAAGGAAAGAAGAATGATTTTGTTTGGGTGGGTTTTTAAGTTTTTCCTCCTTCTTCTCTTTTTCCTTCTTTCAACTTCAGCATCTGTCAGTTACCGCTTCTCTGATCTTGGAATTCTAAAATGCTCGAAAATAGACTGATTGTTCCAAGGTGTGAGTGTGTGTGTATGCATACATACATACATACATATATGTGTCTGCAGATATCACATTTTTATATGTATACAAATAAATGTATAAAAGTGTGCATCAGGGCTGTATCCTTTCTCCGTACCTGTTCAGTCTGTATGCTGAGCATATCATATGAGAAGCTGAACTCTGTGAAGAAGGTGGCACCAGGATTGGAGGAAGATTTATTAACAACCCGCCTTATGCAGATGACACAACCTTGTTTGCCACAAACGAGGAGGATTTGAAGTGTTTGCTGCAGAAAATCAAAGACTACAATCTTCATTATGGAGTGCATCTCAATATCAAGAAGACAAAAAAATCCTCAGCACCTAACAACATCAAGCAACGTCATGATAGCTGGAGAAAAGATTGAGATTGTCCATGATTTCATCTTACTGGGATTCACAATAAACACCTTTGGTACCAGGAGTCAGGAGATTAGGAGACATATTGCACTGGACAGTTTTCCTGCCAGGGTCCTCGACACATTATTGAGGAGCAATGACATCAGTTTGAAGACTAAGCTGGCATGATTCAGGCCCTGGTCTTTACATTCACTTCCTATGCTTCTGAGAACTGGACAGTGAATGAGAATGACAGAAGAAGAACTGATGGCTTTGAACTTTGATGTTGGAGAAGAGTGCTGACCATCCCATGGACTGCCAAAAGAACAAACAGATGTGTCTTGGAGAAAACACAGGCAGAATACTCCTTAGAAGCAGAGCTGAAAAAGCTTCATTTCACATTCTTTGGGAATGTTGCTAGGAAAGGCTGTGCCTTGGAGAAGGACATGATGTTTGGAAAGGCAGAGGGTCAGCGAACGAGAGGAAGACCCTCGGTGAGATGGAGTGACACAGTGCAGCGATGGGCTCAGGTATGTCAGAGGTGATGAGGATGGCACAGGACAGGACAGGGTGCAGGTCTGTTGTTCATAGGCTCCCTGTGAGTCATACTTAATGACACCTATCCCAAAGACATGCAGTTCGGATCCCCCAGCAGTTCCGTGGAGGAAGATGGGCACTCTTACCCCGTGTGATGAAACTGCCTCTGGAAACCCTCTGAAATGTCAGCTGTGCATTGATTCTGACTCGACAGCACATGACAATAACAATGTGTGCGTGCGTGTGCACGCGTGTGTGTTGTGATCTAGTGTGTATATAAGGAGTTGCACTAATAATCCCAAAATGGAGTGTCTCTGCCGGTTCCAATCTACCCGCCACTTGCGGGAGAAAACAGGGCCATTTCCTCTCATGCAACTTATAACCTTGGAGCCCTGTAGGAAGATCTACTAGAGTTGGTTCTGAATCAACAGTAATGATAAAGAAAGGATAGAGAAAGAGAATACGGGTTAGATGAATACAGAAAATTGTAGGTCAGAGTAAGTTGTAGATGATCATAGAAAGTTAAGCTAAAAGGTTAAAAAGAGAAAGTTGCATTTTTTAAAATTTTTTTTTTGGTTTTTTTTTTAATTCATTTTAATGGAAGTTTACAGAGACTTAGGATTTCCATTCATTCGTTGTTCCACTTTTCTCCCCATCCACCCCCTCCCCATCAATTCGCTCTTCTCTTTGAAAAGGAAAAGAAAAAGAAAAAGTCTTTCATTGTTATACAATCCTTCCCCCCAAGTCTATTCCTTCCACTATGCAGCCTTATCCCTTTTAAACAGTTCTCTCCCTCATCTGTTTCAATGCAGTATACATAATTTATCCCCTCTTTCTCAGTCTTCCCTCAAGCCTGATGTCACTCCCATTTTACAACACTGGCACTGTGCAATATTTATCCTTTTGTAACTGAGATATTTCACTGAGCATAATGTCCTCCAGGGTCATCATTTTGTATAATATTTCATGAATTTCTTGTTTTTCAATGCAGCATAGTATTCCATTGTGTGAATATACCACAGCTTCTCTATCCATTAGTTTGTTGATGGGCACTTAGGTTGTTTCCATCTCTTTGCTATTGTGAACAAAGCGGCAATAAACATGGATATGCATGAGGTTAACATTTTTTAAGAGAGAAAGAATTATTTTGTCATACTAGAATGTCTGGTTATGTCAGAATATGTAAGCTAATAAAAGCTAAGCATAAGAGTATGTAGTAAGTTGTAGAAGATGAAGAAAGTTGAATAGAAAGTTATGCTAAAGGAGTGAATCTGTTAATTTTGCCACTTAAAGGATTAATGTGTGAGACACGGCAACAAATGTAAGGAATATTGGAAAACTGATTAAAGATTTTTGTTTGACATGATTGACATTTGAATTTATTTGAATCTGAAAGTTGGTTCATTGATAAGAAATTTTTAAAAACGTAACAATTGTAAGTTGCACAGAAGACAAAGAATTGGGTTTTGCAACATGATTTAGAAACTAAACAAATAAAAAAATAAAACTAATGTGGGGAAAAAGGAATTAAGTTTTTCTGTTACAGTAGCCAACATTTCCTCAATAACTGGGCTGAAGAGTTAATTTTATCCTCGTACAATCTGTTTTGAAGACAAGTGTTTTAACCGAATAAATATCCGAGTATGATAAACTTGATAATTTTGAAACCTCATCAAAAGATTTGTTTATGTTTTATAAAGAAAGATACCTTTGTGATATGCCCAGGATTACATGAAACATGTTTTTTAATCAAGAGAGTACCACATTTTCTAAATTAAGGAAGCCAAAACATCTCTTTGGACAAGCCAGCCCTCTGAGGACTTAAACATTTCGTTTAAATGCCCCAGTGGCCAGAAGAAGATGACTGCTTAGAACTAAACAAAGGATTTCCAGATCACAGGAGCAGGGCCCCATGATTGTTGATAAATTTTAGGGACTATATTTAATGTTTATGTCAATTCTTAGACTCTTCTTTCTTGATGTTTGAATGAATTGTTTCACTAAGTTTTGTAATCAAGCTACTGTTCTCCAAAACAAGAAAGTAAATCATGTACCTTGAAAAGAAAAAACAAACAAACCAGACCTAAGTTTCAAGTGGGTTTAAGCTTTAGGTTAGTGCATTGGAAATCCCACGTTGTTTCCTCCAAATGAGTGGCCTTGTTTCACCCTTGCCCCATCCAGGAGTTCAGTTCCGAGAAGCAGAGTGAGGTAAGGCATGGTGAAGCAGGCTGGCTGTGATCGGACAGAGGAGAAGCTCCTACAGAGAAGTCCATGCACAAGAAGGCACTCTTACGATGGGGATCAGGTCTCTGTGGAGATGTTTGATCATAAGAGAAGCATGGAAAAGAGCACTAAATCTGACAGGACAAGGAAAAAACGGACAGGGTTTGAATCCAAACTGTCTTTGCCCTCCATCCTTTCCCTTCTGCTTTTGGAATATAGAAAACTTCCCTTTGCTTCACCCACGGTGAATCGTGCTAACTGATTGTTGTTATTAAGGCTTTCCTTGGGTGGTATTGCATCTTAATCTTAGTCTACAAACTATTCTGTAATCTGTTCCAGCTCCACAACAACATGTAAACCTCCACTAATAGACAAGTAGTGGTTGCATGAAATGCATTGACTGGGAATCGAACTCGAGTCTCCTGCATGGTAGATGAGAATTCTCCCATTGATCCTCTACCGTATCCAGTGCAGTGATTACTTGCTGTCTTTGGGTTGTTGTCAGTTCATAGTGGACAGCCGAATCTTTATTCTGTGAAGTGGCTGGTGAGTTTGAATTGTTGACATTTCTGTTAGCAATGGAGTGTAACCACTGTGCGATCAGAGCTCCTAATGCAGTCATCAGAGGGTCCAGAGACAGCAGGCTAAGGTTCTGGAGCGGTCACACCTGTCCTTTGAGCTTTGTAGTTTAAGTACACTGTTATGCACATGATTTGGTCAGATCTAGCAGCAGCCCACTGTATCACTCTCACATGAGTTAAAGGATTCATTCGTAGTCATTGCTTTTATGAGGAATAAAGTTGAGATTAAACACAGGTTGTTTTTATTACAAAGATAATATTTTACTTTACCAATAATTAAAAAATATTAATAGGTTAGAGCATTGGGGTTTTTTTGTCTTTTTTTTTTTCAATTTCCTGTTCACGGGAAAGTCAGATAGTACAGAAAATTCTCTTCCATACAATTTCTCCCATTATTGTTGTTGTTTGCTGTCAAGTCAGAACCAACTCACAGCTGACCCTCCAAGAGAGTTTTCAGAGGCAGTAAATCACACAAGGAGATTGACCATCTTCTCCCGCTGAGCAGTTGGTGGATTTGAATGACATGTCTTTGGGATTGCAGTGCAGCGTCTTAAGCCTAGGCCACCAGAGCTCCCCTCCTGTTTTTAGCATGTGGCACTAATGTGGCACATTAGTTGCAATTGGTGAACTAATATTGATACACTATTATTAAAGCCCATGGTTTTAATTAGGGTTCATGGGTGGTGTAAATTACTGTGGGTTTTAACAAATGTGTAAATGTTATGTGTTTACCATGATAGCATCATAAAAAATAGCTTCACTGCTCTTAAAATATCCTGGACCCAACCCATTGGTCTGAACCTGTGCACTCCCATACCATGCCCTCGGCCAGCTCTGTCCAGCTCTGCTTTTTCCAGAATATAGCTGGAATTGTAAAGTGTACAGTTTTTTCAGACTGACTTATTTCGCTTAAGGAACCCTGATGGGTGATATGCTGTTTGTTGTGTGTCTAACTGGAAGGTCGGCTGTTTGAATGTACCAGGAGCCCAAAGGGAGAAAAATGAACACTCTCCTCTCATAATTATTTACAGCCTCAGAGACCTGCTGAATCCGAGTCATGTTAATGCCAGTGGGTTCTTACCCATGTAGCATTATGAATGTAAGATTTCTCTCTATCTTTTCATGATTTAATAGCTTGTTTCATTTTTATTGCTGCGTAGTATTCTGTAGTATGGATGTGCCACAATCTGTTGATCTATAAAAACCAATGATGACTGACGCGTGGATAAAAAGTCGTGCAGATCCACATAAACATCCACCCATCATTTCAAAGGGTTCATCACCTTCTGAAGGAACATCTTGTGGCCTATTGATAAGGAAATGCACTGCAATCCCGAAGGCATGAAGAGCACACAGTTCGGATCCTCTTGTTGCTCCACTAGAGGATGGACAGTGTCCTCCAGTGCAATTCACTGCCTCTGAAAAACCCACTGGAGGGTCAGCTGTGGGTCAGTTCTGACTGGACAACACATCACACCAGCAATGACCATGTGACCTCCTGAAGTTGTACACCTCCCAGGGGAATCTCTGTTTAATCTTACTGAACGTCTGCTTCTTCTTGCTGTTATTGTTAGATGCCAGTGAGTTGACTAGAATTCGTCGTGACACTGTGAGCAGCAGATCTTGCCTCGTGGACCTTGCCTCGTCCTGCACCCTTCTCATGTCTCTGCCATGTCTGAGCCTGTTGTTGCAGTCACTGCGTCAATCCAGTTTGTTAAGGATCTTCTTCTCTTTCTCTGACATTTACCAGAGTGATCTTTTCCCAAAAACCAGCCCCTCCTGACCACATGCCCAAAGTGCGTGAGACAATGTTTCACCATCCTTTGCCTGTAAGAAGCACCCTGGTTGAACTTCCTCCAGGACGGACTTGTTTGTTCTTTTGGCTGTCCATGGGATAGTCAGTACTCTTTACCAACCGCCACAATTCAAAGACATCAGTAATTCTTCAGTCTTGCTTATTCATTGTTCAACTTTCAGATGCATATAAAGCAATTGAAAATATGATGGCTTGAATCAGGCACACCTTAGTCTTTAAACTGATATCCTTGCTCTTTAGCACCATTAAGAAGTGGCATAGTACACAGAGCGTTGTGCTACTAACCTAGAGGCCACACCTTTCTGGCAGTTCAAATCCACCAGACAGCCTTTGGGAGAAAGAGGTCCATTTTCTTCTCATTCAATTTACAACTTTCTGTCTTGAGGTCAGTGGGTTTGAGTTTTGAGTCCTGCGTTAACCAGTCTATGCCAAGGGTTCCAGGTACAGGTCTCTCTCTTTCATAATGACTTATTTTCCAGCCTTTTTGTGTTTGGGAAGAGAGGCTGTTGGAGAGAGAGTGTTACGAATCACAATTAGAGCTTTCTTGCGGCAGAGCCACGAAATGAGACTTGAGCTACAACCTTTCACTGTCGTCATTTACAGAGTTCTGGAAATACATGCACATAAGTCAGCAGAGAAAAAGTCAGAATCCTGGTGTCTAGCTGCATGTCCACAGCGCGCCAGACAATGTGCCAGCCACTAAAACAGAGCAAAAGCCTGCCTGAGCCCCCTGAAGCCTTCTCAGACCCCAAGGATGTAGAATTCTTTACCTCCGCCTTTACTTGGCTTGTAATCTACTCTACTGAGGTATAATGGACATCTAATACACTGCAACCGTTTTAAGTGTGAAGTTTGTTTTTGTTTTTAAATTGTAGTTAAAATATGTACAAGATGTATGACATCCTGAGAATTTCTGCATATCCAATTGACTGTATTCTTCCAGGTGTACACCCATTTTCACTCTTCTGAGTTATTCCATCTTTATTAACATAAACTCAACTTTCCCTGAGTCACCCACTCCCTTTTCCTCTCCTTGTCACTCCAGGTAACCACTGATAAGCACTGGCTTCCATGTATTTTCTATTGCAGACAAAGGAGATCATATGCTATTTTTTTCGTTGTGATGGACTTATTTTGTTCACATGCCTTCATTGTTCATCAGTTCTGTGACATGCATTATTGTTATTGTTGAGGACCATCTGTGAATTGGAACTGAACCACAGCTGGCCCCCAGTGGGTTTTCAGAGGCAGTTAATCACACGGGAGGAGATTACCCATCTTCCACAGAGTAGCTGGTGGTTTGAACCGCATACTGTTGCATTGCGAGTACAATTCCTTACTATTAAGCCACTAATTTGGTTCCAGAATTGAAGGGTAACTAAGGACCATGGCCTTGCAGATTTCCCCAGTCTCTATTAGACAAGTAAGCCTGGCTATATTCATGGTTTTGATTTTTATTTTATGTTTTAGTCCACTCCATCCGGGACTTTCTACCGTGATCCCTTATAGAGTGGTCAGCGGTAGTGTCTGGGCACCATCTAGCTCTTCTGGTCTCAGGCCTGTAAGTTGAAGTCTCTGTGGTCCATTAGTGCTTTGAGTCACTTGTTTCTGTGCATCATCCCTCTAGCTTGTTCTGGACAGGGAAGAAAGCAGAGTTGCTTTTCAGACAGATTCTTGAAAGTTTTTAAGGCCCCAATCACTACTCACCGAAGTTGAATGTACAAGATGATCTCTGTAGACTATGTTAGGCTAATTGACCCTGATGTTCCCTAAGAACACTATAGTGTTGAGCCCCTCGGTGCTTTGCACTTCTGTTAGAGAATCCAACATGTGTTATTGCAACCCAAGGGCAGAAATCACCTTACTCGTCTGGACATAGATCTAAGAGTCCTTGAGTCCCTTTTAAACTTCCAAAGTGGTTCTAGTTCCCTCTGTGGGTCTTCATTTCAGGCATGAATTTAAAAAAAATATTCTGATCTGTAGATTTGTAGATTAATGGAAAGGACAAGAAAGCATTTGGGAACCTGCATTATTTAATTTTCTAATTTAAAACTTTTATTATTAGAAAATACTTTGAATAAATAAGTACTGTGGTCTTATCTAAATGTCTTCCTAGACGAAATTCCCCTTTCCACTTTTGATTATTCAACATATAAAAGCAGTCTTTTAATGTAAACATGGAACCCTAGGGTTTCTCAACTCTGATATTTTAGATGATTTAGAGTTGGAGGGTTCTTCAGGGTGGGAGCAAGTTCTGTGCACTGTAGGATATTGGGCAGCATCCCTGGTCTCCATCCACTAGATGCCAGTAGAAGTCCCCTCTTCATATGTGACAACAAAATATGTCTCCAGACATTGCCAGATATCTCCTTGGGGGGAGAGTCCCTCCCAACTGAGAACCTCTGTGGAATACCGTAGGAGGTTTGGAAATTTTTATGTAAAAGTTGCGAACCTTGCCCACATTTCTCATTCTTTTGCTTCCTTTTTGATACTTTCTTGTCTTAAGGCTGCCCAACTCCGAGCCTCTGTGAGTCTGTTGAGTCTGCTGCCTGACTAGACATTTTGCTCATTTGCCCCCCCCCTCCCCCCCAGGACTTGTTGATAGCTTCGTTCCCACTGAAGACCAAACTTCTGTCCACTCTGAGCAGAAAGGCTCAGGGCTTGAGGAAGTACAAGAAACCAAACTAGTGCCCTGGCAGGCGCCTTCACATCCAGTGCCCCTTGTCTTCTCACACCGCTGCTGGGTTCTCCCTTGACTCCGTGAATTCCAAAGGAGCAAGATTGTGGTTTTAGAAGAAAGGCCAACGATTTCAAGTGGGAATCATTCAGAGGAAATTACAAAACAGTATGGAGAAGAGGGAGTTTGGGCAAGCACACCGAGTGCCCCAGAACAAAATGTACTTCCTGCAGAGGTTTCTAGAATACTAAAAAAACAGCCTTCGTTTTCAAGGAGATCACAGATAGTGACCCTTTAAAGTATAAGCCTGTTTTGTGGCTAGAACATGGGGAATGTAGAGTTTACCGTTGAAAATGGCCTTGAGTTTGCCTCCTGTACACAGCTCTTCTCTCTGGTTTCCGTTTGAATGTTTGAATGTGATAGCGTTGTAACCTGGGCTTGGAAGCTCCTGAGAGAACTGAGTGAGTAACAGGTGTGCCCCAGGAGCTGAGAGAATGCTGCTATCAGAGGGGAGGCCTTGCCAGGCTCATCTGTGGCGTAAATCCCTTAAGTTGTTGGACATGTATCTGTTGAAACAGGACGCTATATTCCCCTTATACTTTTTTTATTCTAATTGAGGTTGAAAAACACTGACTGTTTTTAAGCACACTCTTCAGCGACATGTAAGGCACCCTGGTGGTGTAGTAGTGAGAAGTGCTGGTAGAGCAGTACATTACATGTTGGGTTGCCAACCAAAAGGTTGGTGGTTTGGTCCCACCAGTTGCTCCATGGAGAAAGAGAAGCAGCTTCCTTCTGCAAAGATTTACAGCTTCTGAAGCCTCAAAGAGTTGCTATGAGTTAGAATCGACTTGAGGGAAGTTGGTTGGGTTTGGTGGTAGTGTATACTGTGTGTTAGGCTGTTAATGGAATTGTTGGCAGTTCAAATTCACCGGCTGCTGGGCAAGAGAAATCTGGGCAGTCTGCTAAGGAAAGAGAACCTCAGGTCCCCAATGGGAAGTTGCGGTGTGTTGGAATCCAATCCGGGCAGTGGGCTTAGTGTTTGGGTTTTCAGTAAGGGCTGTTGGGTACGTTCACACTGTCCTGTTGTACAGCTATCATTTCTGTGTAATTAAAAAAGCCTTTTTATTACCCCAACGAGAACCCTATACCCAATAGAGAATCACCCCATATTCTTCCCACTCCCATA
Source organism: Elephantulus edwardii (assembly GCF_000299155.1). Taxonomy (NCBI): domain Eukaryota; kingdom Metazoa; phylum Chordata; class Mammalia; order Macroscelidea; family Macroscelididae; genus Elephantulus; species Elephantulus edwardii. The sequence goes on along the minus strand of NW_006399839.1, from coordinate 2,405,555 downwards.
TCAAGCTCCTGGAAATCACTAATCTTGTATTTGCCTGTTCTGGATGTTGCATAAAACAGTTATATAATATATGACTTTTTGCATCTGTCTTCTTTCAATTACTTATTACATTAAGTTTTCAAAGTTCATTCCGATTTTAACACACACCCACCACATTCCCTTTTGTGGTTCAAAAATATTCTGCTGTGTGGAGCTCTGTGGCTCATTGGTAAAGAATTGCACTGCCAGCATGAAAGTATGCAGTTCAAACCCACCAGCTGCTGAAGAAAGGTGGGAAGTCTCCTTCTGTGTGATTCACTGGCTCTGAAAACCCACTTGGAGGGTTTGGATTGGCTCTGACTCGAATGTACTCAACAACAACAGCAACATGGACAGATCACATTTTGTTTATACATCTGCCTCACAGTGCCCAGGACTGCATTCACCCTAAGCTGACTGGTCCCATCTGTCATTTGAGGGACACTTGGCTTGTTTCCAATGCAGGGCTGTTGTCACGAGTGCGTCTGTGCACAGGAGAGCTCCACAGGCATTTTGAAGGGATGTCTAAAGCCCTCACCATACTAGCCTTGCTCCTCACCATGGTTCTCATTGTGAGCTCTCTTCCCTCAAGAGTTTCATTCTCCTGTCCTGGGCATGTTCTTACTTACAGACTTTTGTTAGTGTTGTTATGTGCTGTCCAGTCAGTCTTAATTCCTAACAAGCCCCTAGGACAGAATGAAGCAATCTCATAGGATTTCCAAGGCTGTGATCTCTACAGGAGCAGTTCACTAAGTCTTTTCTCTCATGGGGTAACTGCTAGATTTGAACCACTGACCTTTTGGTTAGCAACTGAGTATTTAACCACTGTATTACCACACAAAACTACCGGAATATGGTTAAACGTACATTCCAGCCTCTGTGAACAGGCTGTGTTGTTGACATTTTTTCTTTGTTCCCTTCTTCACCTGACCATCTCCTACAGCACGCAGATGAAGCACCACCTGCTTGGGGAAGGCTTCCCCATCACACTTTCCCTTGCTTTTCAACCTCCTGCCAGGCTCTATTAGATTGGCACAGAAAAGCAAGCTAGGGCATGTGCAGAACAAGAAGACTAGGCACTAGTGAACAGGCAAGGGAGTAGAAGACAGTGTGGGCTGAGAAGGTTGCTGTTGTGAAGGGTATTGGGAGCTCAGGTTCTTATTGGTAGTGACTTTTCAGTTTTAAATTAAATTGGTGAGCTCTAGGCTTTGGATGGTTCCTGAAGCTCTGTTTATTCTGTTACAGCTCTTGTTGCACATAGCCCATTAGTCTGTCTGTCTCCTATAGCAGACATGGAGCTCCTGAGGAGGGAGCTTGGGTTAGCATTAGTCTTTGTGTCATAAGCCTGGAATACATAGCAAATTGCTTCTAAAGAAAAACAAGTTGAAACAAGATATTTCAAAGAGCCTGGATTAATTTCTAAAACCCACTGCTGTCAAGTTGATTCCAACTCACGGGGCCCTTACAGGACAAGAGTAGGGTGTCCCAGTGGGATTCCCAAAGTTGTAAATCTTTATGGGTTCAAACTGCCTCAGCTTTTTCCGGAGGAGCAACTGATGGGTTGGAGCCTTTTGAGTAGGGTCCATTGTACCAACAAGCTCCTTTGATTACCTTTCTGTTGTTAGGTGACATCAAGTCAGCTCTTCATGTAACGACCTTGTGTCCAACAGAAGAAAACACTGCCTGCTCTGGCATCAGCTTCATAATCTCTGCTGTTTTACTCTGTTGCTGCAGTCACCATGTCATTCAGGGTCTTCTTCTCTTTTGAAGACTCCCTCCTTTTTTGTTGTATGATTTCCTTCCCCAGGGACTGAGCCCTTGAGAGAATATGCCCAAAGTATGTGAAATGAAGCCTCGCTAACCTTGCTTCTAAGGCGCGTTCTGGCTGCACCTTTGCTAAGATCAATGTATTTGTTCTTTTGGCAGTCTGTGCGATACTCATCTTCTTCACTGGCATCACAATTTAAAGATATGCATTCTTGTTCAGTTTCCTTATTCACTGTCCAACTTCCACATACATATAAAACAACTAAAAATACCATGGTTTTGGTCAGGCCCACCTTAGTCTTTACAGAAACACCCTTGCTCTTTCTAATTTAAAAAGAGATCTTTGACTAAGATCAGGCATATTTGTCCAAAAGCTCCTTCCATGAGTTTGGATTGTGGTCCAAGTAAAATGAAATCCTTGTCACTGTTTGTCTTTTCTCCATTAAGCATGATGTTGCCTATTCGTCTAGTCACGAAGATTTTTGTTTCCTTTATAGTGAGGTGTAATCTATACTGAAGTTGTTGTTGTTGTTGTTGTTATGTGCCGTCGAGTCGTTTCCGACTCATAACGACCCTATGCACAACAGCCCTAAACCCTGCTCTATCTTGCACCAACCGCACCGCCTCTGACACATCCCTACCGATTACCTCAGTCACCGAATCAATCCTTGAATTTAATCAACACGTGCTTCAAATCTTTTTTGCAAGCAAAGTTGTGTCACCTGCATATTGCTGCTTATTTATGAATCTTCCTTCATCATACAGTCCAGGTGCTCAGATTAGTTCCCAGCCTACATATTGAATAAGTATGACGAAAGAATACAACCCTGACACATAGTTTTTCCTGATTTTGAATCACGTAGTATCCCTTTGTTTTGTTTGAATGAGTCCTTCTTGGTCTCTATACAGGTATTACATGAGCACAGTTAAGTGTTCTGGAATTACCATTCTTTGCAATGTTACCCAGAGTTTATTATGATCCACACAGTCGCATGTCTTTACTTTGTATAGTCAACAAAACAGAACTAAGCATCCTTCTTGTGTTTCAGTGACTGTGTAATTCCTAGACATTACTAAATGAAATAAAATTCTTACCCATATTAATCATGAAACTAGGAGTTTCTTATAGTAAAATAAATTTATATGACTAATTGGCCATCCAAGAATGAAAAATTCTTGGAAATACGTATACTGCCTAAGAAAAGCAGGCTCTTCCCTGTTTATGGGATCTATTGATGAAGTTTTATTTCTAACCATTTTATTGCTGTATAATCCACATAGAGTTTCCCCATCTGAACTATACAATATAGTGATTTTTTTTTTGTAAACTCACAGAGCTATGCTGCCATCAGCAGCAAGCACCCCAGGCCCATTAGCCGTCACGGCCCATCCCCTTCCCACCCCCAAGCCCAGAAGCCACTGTATTCCACCTTTGTCAGTGGCATGGTGTGGTACGTGGCAGGCTGCTAACTGAAATGTGGAATCCACCAGCCACTCCACAGGAGAGAAGGTTGAGGCAGGCTGCTCCTGGAAAGATTTACAGCCCCAGGAACACACTGAAGGGTCAGTATGAATCAGAATACACTTGAGAACAATGGGCTCTAGGTTTTAAGGACTCTAAGCAAGGATTAGTTTAAAGACTAAGCTGCATCTGACTCAAACCATGGTTATTTTCCATTGTTGTGAGTGCATGTGAAAGTTGGACAGCAGGTAACAAAGGCTGAAGAAGAATTGATGCCTTTCAGCTACAGTGTTAGCTAACAGCACTGCCCATGCCCTGCACCATCCGAAGAGCAAACAAATCGTTCTTGAAGGAAGTGCAGTGCCATTCGAAGTCTTCTTTGAGGCAAGCATGGTGAGGCATCTTCTCACTTGCTTTGGGCATGTTGTCTGGAGGGTCCAGTCTTCACAAAGGACACCAGGCTTAAAAAGTAGGTCAGCAAAAGAGAGGAAGACCTTTAATGAGTTGGATTTATCTCAGTGATTGTGACAGTAGGCCTGAGTGTGGTGAAGATTGTGAGGTTGGGGCAGGAGAGAGCAAGTATTTTATCTGTTGTTCATAGGGTCGTTATGAGTCATAGTCTTGGAAAGCACCTAAAAACAACAACAACAACAACAACAACAAGGCATTGGGACCTTCCCATCACCCTTTCCCCCATTTTGGATGTCAGGCTTGAATATCTACATTAATAAGAACATTTTTCCAGGCAATGATGAGAGGGAAGGAGAGACAAGACTGAGGACCCCTGGACTAGGAATCTGTCATAGCTGGACCTTGTGGCTGGTAAGCGGCCAAATTAGAATGCAAATCCTCGATCCCCAAACTTCTGTTTGTAACCAGTGGCCCAGTCCTTACATGTCTTAAGAGCATTCAACAGGGAGCAGTCAGGGGTGCTGGAAGACAGCGAGCTGGCAAAGTGATGGGCAGGGAGAAGCAGGTGTTTCCGCACTTGGTGAGGGTGGGGGAGCTGCCATCCTGGGGGCCACCTAGGCTCCTGGGAGGAGGGTGGAACACAATCATGATCAAGGTTCTTATAGCTGTAGGTCAGGAAGGAACAGCACTGGGGGAGCAAGGCTGGGCCAGGTGGGTGCTCTGGTCAGGAGTGAATTCAAAGTGGAGGAGAGACTGTCCAGGCTGGAGACTGGGTGACCCCAGAATACCAAGGCCAGTTTCCATTGACTGTGGGTTAAAGAGATGCAGCCCATCTGGACACAGCCTGACTAGGTCCTATTTGAATGAATGTGCTATTGAGATGTGATTGTAGGCCTCTCCATCTGTGTACAGGTGTCCAAGGATCCAGAGGTCAGTTTGTGCCTCTGGGGGGCTGCCTGTGTCCTTGTCGTCCTGACGGTGCAGGGCCATGACAGTGATGATGTCTCTGTGCAGTACACACTGGTCACCTTGTGTTCTGGACCTCTTCACTCCTCCTTTGCCAACATGTTGGCCCCCTGCTCTTGAGAGGCCAACATACTGATGCTGTGGTTAGTGTGGACACCTGATTGTGACAGCCCAGAACTGGACTCTGATCCTGAGGCTCCAGGTATGCGGAAGGTCTGATGATGCACTCTAGTCACCGCTTCTGATTTTGGTCCTTCGGAGCATCTAGCCAGGCCAGCGTACTGCGGATGGCCACAGAAACACTGGACACACCGACTGTCACCCAGGATTCACTGTTGAGGCAGAGAGAATAGCTTAGCATATATGGCACGTGGTTCTGAGAAGGAGGTACAGGCAAGGATCCCTTTTTTCCCAGATCCTCTTACTCCACAGACCACAGCCACTGAGGAGGAAAGTGAGGCCCTGGTTTCATGCTTCTTTTTATTTTATTTTATTATTTTTGTGTGCGTGTACCGTCAAATCAGATCTGACTGGTACAGGAGGAGATTGTTCCTCCTTCTCCGGCAGAGCATCTGGTGGATTCGAGCTGTGCACCTCTGGGATTGTAGTTGCAGCTTTTTGCCACTAGGCCACCAGAGCTCCCCTGGTTTCATGCTTCTTTTACAGATGCAGAAATTGAGTCTCAGAGAGGTTTAGTAAGTTACCTGCATCTCTCATACGGTTGATGAGTGTCAGAGCCTGGGTTTGGTCCCTGGCACTTTCCACTACACCCAGAGACAACATGCCAGGGGGGCAATACTGGTCCATACTGCAGCATTCTGTGTGATTTAAGACAATTCCCTTAATTTCTCAGACACTTTTGTGTTTCATCTCTACAATGAGAGTCAGAGTAAATCCTTCGTGACACAGATAGGCCAGAAGAAGTTAGACTTCTATGCATGTGTGTGAGAAAATATTTTATGTATTATACAGGGGTTTATTATTGTCCAGATTGGGTTCATGAGAAAGTCAATATATAGAAAAAAGAGAGGGCTTGGCAGAGTGGTGCGAATGATCTGCTGAGACAGTCATAGGCATCATTTACACTGACTTGGTATACGGAGTCTTCACTCACTTGTGATCACAAAGTTCCGATGTAGATACATTTAAGAATATTCCCTGAGTAAAGAATGATACCTGACAGCAAGCTACTTCCCAGTGGAGGGCTTTGAATTATTTTAAGATGAAAGAGAGGGGAGGAGAAGTCTTATTCTTCTACTAGGTATTCATAAGCAGTATGTTGGAATTTGATTACAGACATGCCACGTGCTGTTTTCGTCTGCTAACTTTCTGTGGTTTCTGTCATCTTGGGGATGGAGAAAAGAAGGCAAGAAAAAAAATGTGGGCAGGGGGTTGCGTAGGTAAGCAGTGAAATGACATGAGAAAGAAAAAGTCAGACAAGATGAAGAGCAGTGAGTAAGAACCTAGGCATCTTCATCAAAATTGATTTTCGGCCAGATAGGTCTCTACTCTGCATTCATGTTGTATTTATAAATCTACATCAGATGTGGAAAACACGTAGTGTCCACTCAGAATAGACCCCAGCCAGTGCCATGGCAGGCATCACTAATCAATCACAGCAACCCAGCACTCCAGCCAGCCAAGACCAATCAATGAAACATATCTATCGTCTCTGAGTGAGGCGATAAGCCTAGAACATAAATTTTACTGCATTAATTAGCTTACTTAACTCAAAAGGCTTTTTGACCTGCTGTCTAGTCCTAACTCAAGCTGCTCATTAACTATTTTAATAGCACCTGGGTGGGGAGGATTGTTTTTTTTTAAAGGAACTCCAATCATCCTGTGGATTAAATGTTGGACTGCTTACTGAAAGGTCAGTGGTTTGAATCCCCAGCCACTCAGAAGAAAGATGTGACCCTTAAAGATTACAGCCTTAGAAACCTTATGGGGCAGTTCTACTCTGTCCTATAGGGTTACTATGCATTGGGACCTAACAACAATTTGGCAGTGAGTGCAGTTTCTGGGCCATACACTAATTTTAGGCTTCACTTTCTGAGGAGTTGCCGGATCGTCTTTCACAGTAACAGGACCACTTTACGTTCCTGCAAGCAATGGCCGAAGGCTCTAGTTTCTCCACAGCCTTGACAGCACCTGTTATTGTTCTTCTTCTTCTTTTTTATTTTTTTAAAACATTGTTGTTTTGCTTTCTAAATTATAATCATCCAAGTAAGTGTGAAATGGAATCTCATTGTGGGTTTGATTTGCATTTTTGCCACTTCTGTGTTTTGTTTTTTTTTAATTTTCGTTCCAACGTGCTTGTAGAAACTGGTGGCTGAGATACTGGACCTAGACAAGCAGATAAGGCGTAGGTGGTGGGGGTTGGTAAGTGCCGTCGAATCGACTACAGTTCATAGCAATCGTATGGACACGAGATCCGAACTTTGCCCTCTGCTACAATGGCCTCACCGTGTCTGAGCTGCTCAAGCCCATTGTTGCTGTCTTGTTGAGGGTCTTCCTCTCTTTCTCTGACCCTCTCCCTTTCCCAGCATGATGTCTCTGCCCAAGGACTGACCTGACAGCATGCCCAGAGTTTGTGAGATGAAGTGTCACCAACCTTGCTGTGATCTAAAAAGCAATTGCATTATGTCCATACTTAAGAATCTTCTTGTGTCATCAGACACTCCCCTGAGTCATTTCCTTGCTCTTGTATTAGTGTTGTTGTTTTTGTTTGTGTGGTTTTTTTTTTAAAATCCTGCTGGCTGAAAGTGAGGAGGACCTGAAATGCTTGCTGCAGAGGGTCAAGGACTGCAGCCTTCAGTATGGATTGAAGCTCAATGGTAAGAAGACCAAGATTCTCACCACTGGACCAATTGGCAGCATCAGGATGGATGGTGAAGTGATTGAGATTGTTAACAACTTTAGTCTGCTTGGCTCCATGGCCAATACTCTTGGCACCAGCAGTCAGGAAATCAAAAAGCGTATCGCGATGGGAAAGTCTGCTGTTAGGGACCTCTCTAAAGTACTCAGGAGCAACAGTGTCTCTCTGGAGACTAAGGTCCGCCTGATACAGGTCACAATCGCTTGTTATGCATCAGAGAGTTGGACAATGACTAGGGAGGATAGAAGGAGAATTGATACTTTTGAGCTGTGGTGCTGGAGAAGAGTACTGAATGTACCATGGACTGCCAGGAAAACAAACAGATTCATCTTGGAGAGGATTAAACCAAGCTACTCCTTGGAGGCAAGGATTCTGGGGCTTCGTCTGACATACTTTGGACATGTTGCCAGGAGGGACGGGTCCTTGGAGAGGGACATCATGCTTGGGAGGGTGGAGGGACGGCGCAGAAGGGGAAGACCCTCTATGAGGTGGATTGATTCAGTGACTGGGGTAATCGGGATGGGTGTGTCAGAGGCAATGAGATTGGCACAGGATAGAGCAGGGTTTAGGGCTGTTTTACATAGGGTCGCTATGAGTTGCAAGTGACTTGATGGCACAAAACAACAACAACAACAACAATTGTTACATGCTCTGTGGCTTAAAGTGAATTTAATAGCTCATTGCTCTGTTGGTCAGATGTCTGGCACTGTTTGACTGGGCTCTCTCAGGTCCTCACAAGACCAAATTATAGTGTCATCTGGGCCGAGTCACTGTCGGGAGGCTCTGGGAAGAATCCACTTCCAAACCCTTTCTGGTTGTTGGTAGAATTCAGTTCCTTGAGTCTATAGACCTAAGCTCCCCTCTTTACTGTCTGTGAACTGGAGGCCATGCTCAGCTTCTAAAAAGCACCCATATGTCCTCGCACCCCATCTTGAAGCAAGCAACATGCAGAATGCTTCTCATTCTCTGAATGTCTGACTTTTTGACCTTGGACCTCTATTCAAATTTAAAAGACCAATATGATTAAAGGGAGACCTGGTGCCTAGGGGTAAGGAGATATGCTGCCAGTCCCAGGTCAGGAGGTTCAAATCCACCAGCTGTTCTGAGGAAGAGAGATGGACAGTCTCCTCCTGTGTGATTTACAGCTTCTAAAACCTGCTGGAGGGTCAGCTTTGAGTCAGTTCTCACATGATTGGACATAGCAACAGCAATAACAGTGTGGTTAAGTCAGACTCCTAAGTCTTCAGTAATTTCTGTGTTTTAGAGTCAGCTGACTTAGATGAATATACGACTGAGTAACTGGGAGAGTTACTCAGTACAACTGGGGTCAGAAATCTTGGAGGTCAGCTGAGAATTCTGCCCATCCCAAGGCTTTTGACAGGAATGCTAACATGGGCCTTGTTTTGGTGTTTTCTCAAATAGATTCATCCTGGAGAGGGTTAAACCGGGCTGCCCTTTGGAGGCAAGGATTCTGAGGCTTTGTCTGACATACTTTGGACATGTTGCAAGGAGGGACCAGTCCTTGGAGAGGGACGTCATGCTTGGAGGGTAGAGGGACAGCACAGATGGGGAAGGCCCTCTATGAGGTGGATGGAGTCAGTGACTGGGGTAATGGGGGTAGGTCTGTTGGAGATGGTGAGATCGGCACAGGATAGAGCAGGGTTTAGGGCTGTTGTACATAAGGTCGCTGTGAGTCACAAGTGATTCAATAGCACATAACAACAACAACAGCCACTTTAAACTCCTTTAATTCCTTAGCTATATGAAGAGGGAACTCTGGTGGCCTGAGTGGGTAAGTAGTTGTACTGGCAACCCAAAGGCAGGTGGTTCAAATCCACCAGCTACTCCTCTGGGGAAAGATGGACAGTCAGTCACCTCTCGTGGGATTTAGAACTTTGGAAAATTCACTGGAGCGTCAGCTCTGAGTCAGTCTCAACTCAATAGCACATATATGAAGTACCAGCTTTAAGACCAGCATCAGACAGTAGCTGTTTGAAGTCTGAAAGTATTCTTCCAATTTACTGATTCCATCTTTATAGACTCTTCTTGTTGATTATTTAATTGATGGTTGCTGTTAGCTCTCTAGTTTTACACATGCTGTCAGAGACCGTGGTGTTGAACTTTGACAAAATAATAAACGGCACTTTTACTTCCCCTTTTGATTTTCTTGCTCTTTCAAAACACCCTCTGACGTGCCCAGTAAAATCCTCTGTGATGTGCCAAATATGGACCACCAAGCTTTTGAGGATTTGAAGCAGAGAACTTGAGTCTCTCCCCCTATTGACACATACGTTGTGTTTGGGTATGTTTCTGTGGTGGCTATTGGTTTTAGGAAATGCTTCCTATCCTTGGTCGTATCATTCCACTCCCATGTCTAGCTCCCACATTCTCCAAGAGGAATAAATAGCTCCCTCCACCCCATGTGCCAAGAAAAAGAAACCAAAGAGTGAACACATTTGAGAGCTGCAAATGACTTTGAGAGAGAAAGCCAATGGGACCGAGTCCCCATTGCCTAGATCAAGTCAGAAGGAATGTGTCTCTCTCCTCTTTCCCTTTTTTCTCCCTCTTGCCCCTCCCTCCCTCTCTCTTCTCTTCATTTTCCTCCTACTGAAATACAGCCAATTCAGTCTGGTCTAAAAAGAGCCCTTTCCCAGCCTGTGTTTCCTGGGACACTAGTTTCCTAAGATGAGTAATAAGTGCTAAGTGGGAAAGGCCTTTGTGGTTAAGTAGTTCTTCATTCCAGCGTGTTACAAATCTGGAGGGAGACACAGTAGATGGTGATTTCCAGACTGACTTAGAGGTTGAATGCCCATTTAGTTTTCTGTTTCAGACATGTCTATAAGCTCCGAGCTCTAAGGAACACCCCTCTGGGAAAGACTGTGTTGAAGAAATTATTTGACTTAATAGACATACATCTGCTAACATGTTTGTAGCACCAACCCTCCAAGGGACACATTTGGATTAGAAAATAGATATTTGGTCCATAGATAGATCCACATATTGGGAGCTATCTGCCTATCCATCTCCATTTTTAAACTGCCTGAAATAAGTTTCCCCGTGGAATTATTCCCTAATCCCTTCCTAGTCTATTAATGCTGTTCTAAGTCAAGCTCTAGAACTATGCATACAAAGCTCAGGAACTGCTTTGTGTCTAGTACATGGGGAAGAAAAGGAGACAGATATTTTATGGGTTAACTCCAATTTCAATTCACGACAACCCGGAGGGAGTGTTATTGTCCTTGATGAGGGCACTGAGCTCCGAGAGGTTAAGAAGTCTGCCTCTGGTCACACAGCTTGTAAAGCAGCAGAGAGCGTGTGGAGCCAGGACTGTTGGGCTCTGGCGTGTGTCCTGCCTCTTGCCAGTGTATCTGAATTCTTGCAGTAAGTGAGACACCAACACTCGGGCGTCGGTCTTTATACACTGAAGTCCGGTTTCCTGTTGGTCAGCATCTTAATCCCAGAGCTGCTCTGTCTACATCTCAGAAGCATCCTGGTTTCTCAGTTTCACTGCCTCTTCCCGCTCCTTTATCAACCCACCAGTGGTCTGAGAACAACCTGCTATTATGTCCTCAGGAAATTTAACTGTGAGTTTATTTGTCATGTTTCTTGCCCTGCCAACCCAAAGGTGCGTGATTTGAATCCACCAGCTGCTCCTTGGGAGAAAGATGGGCAGTCTTCTCCCATACAGTTTCTATCCCCTGAAAAGTTGCTGTAGGGTCAGCTGCACATTGGTTCCAACTTGACAGCACACAGCAAGAAACAGGCTTCACAAAGGGAAGCATAGCTCCTGCTTGCTTTGCACCTCAATGGAGAGAGATTTAGAGTCAGAAAGACCTGGCTCAGATGACTTAACTTCCATCATCTGTAAAATGGGCCTAGGAAAAATACCTTCCCACTCGGAGTCTCTGTTGAGGTTGGTGCAACCATTTGGCAACAGGCCGTGGCCGCACATTGTGGGGAATATAAATATTATCACTGCATTGGGCACATAAAAGTGATTATGATGGTAGCCACTTTGCCGTCTCTATTTCAACACAATTAACAAAAAGAAAAAAAAATACCCTCCCAGCAGGTAATTTGGCACTAAATATGATCATAAAATGGAAAAAAAATCAATTGAAGGCATTTACATAGGATTGTATAACATCTCGTGTTTTAATACCGTGATGATAACCTTGGTGATTAATACTGTGATTTATTGGTGGTTTGCTATTGTGATTAAGATGAAAGGAAAGAGAAAAGAAATCTCTGAGCACCTTTGGAAGGCTCTGAAACCAGTTACGAAGGGACACTCCCCTTGTCATACACTTTTGGGACTTGTTTATGGCTTAAACCAACCCCGCTGCTGTTAAGAGGGTCCCTATTCATGATAATCATTGAGTAGGTGTCCCAGGCTTTCAGTCTTTATGGGAGAAGGTGGCCTCTCTTTCTCCCTTCGAGTGTCTGGTGGATTCGAACCACCAACCTTTCGGTGGGTAGCCCAACGTGTAACACACTATGCCATCAGTATTCCGTTTGCTTCTGACCAGTCAGTACCAATCCAGCTTATGTTTGAAAATTCAGGTAAACACAACCATACATTAATATTAACCAGAGAACAAATATTTGTGGAACTCCTCTGGTCCCTCTGTTTACCTTGGCTCTGAGAGATGGAGTCAGCAGAAGTAACACCAAACAAAAAACCCCAATTCCTTTCATCCAGGAAAAGTTAAAGGGATCCTGGTGAGCCTGTGGGACCTGCATTGGGCTGTTAACCAGAAAGGCAGTGGTTTGAACCCATCAGACACTCTTTAGGGGAATGATGAGGCAGCCTGTCCCTGGAAGGATTCACAGCCCCAGAGACCCCCTGGGTCAATTCTTTTCTGCCCGTAGGGTTGCTGTGAGTGGGAGTTGACTTGATGGCAATGGGTTTGGAGGGAGTTATGCTACATGCTTGCCACCTTGGCACTTTAAGCTGCTCTGCCCTAAACTGGGACAGACGCATTGGCATTTAAACACAAGGTATATTTTTACCTAAACATGTGCCACTTCAGAATGCTCTTATCTGAGCATCCCAGAGCCTTGCCCGCCATAAGATCATTTCATGGAATTAATGAATATTTACAGAAACGTGCTAAACTCCATTTCCCTCCATACTTAACGCCAAACAAGATGAACAGGTTTTGTTTTGTGGCTGAGAATAGTTCAGCTCCTGGAAAATATTTTTTTCTCAGGGAGCTTGGTGGATGGAAGGTGAACTGGCCTGGCTTTGCTCAAGGAAAGCTGTGCCAGGGTATGTTCCCCAGACTCGCCGGCTCTCACCTCCAGGGGATCACGACAGACTTCCAGGGCTCAGCAGACACAGCAGCAGAAATCTTAATGGGACTGCAGTGCCGCCAAACCCGACCAGCCGAGTCCACTGTGACTCTCGGCCACTTTGTGTGTGTTAGGTCAGAGTTGCATGCGGCAGAGTTTTGGAGATAGATTGCCAGGTCTTTCTTCTGAGGCACCTCAAACCTCAGACCTTTAGATGAGCAATGGTAAACTTTTTTCTGGATACCTCTCTCTCTCTCACAGCCCCCCATCGCTCTGAATCATCATCCGTATAGCTCACTTAACCTTCCTTCTGGAAGGTAAAGTAAGAGTGCCGCAGGAGTCGGGAGAGCTCGGTGCCATCCCCCCACACCCCCCAGTTATTTGATTCTGTATCCACCATGAACCTACTTTAGGACTCGCTAGTGCACTCTGGCCCACGTGATTGCTGTGGTGACCCGGTCACTCTGAGGAGCAGCTTACTCTACACGTATTGGGATGTCCAGGTTTTCCAATCTTGCACTCCATAGCTCTTATGAGTCTTTTGATATGCATCCCTGGATTGTGGAGATTAACCCCATTTACAGCCAGCTCTCCTTCCAGTGGGGACAGAAAGCTGGCCGGGCCACAGACCTGCATGCCCAGGAGTGAGCGTTTTGCATAAGGAGGTGACAGCTGGACCTCCTAGAATAATGCACAGTAGCAGATTGGGACAACTGGTTCTTGTTTCTCATATTTGGAGGAAACGGTGGGTCAGGCTGGGCAGAGGGGTGAGGGGGAGATCACTGGTGGCAGAAGATGCATTCCCTTTATGTGAAGATGGGATTTAAAAATAGTGCCTCAAGAAAATCGTTGCAAACGAGAGACCACAGGGGCGCTAGGCAGAAACACACAAAGAGGATGTTGCTATTTCTGTTGGCTGTTTGGGTCTGTACAGAGAGTGGTTTGTTTGTGTGTTTTTTTTGTTTTTTTTAAAGTTAAGAAGGCGACTAGTGAATTTTGAGAACTATAGAATGCTGCTTTCAAATACTTTTGCTGATTATCTGTGGGTCGTAAGCTCAGGACACCATAACTTCTTTCTAAAGACAAGTGCACGTGTATTTGTACCCTCTCCTCTCTCTGGGCTAACAGGAAAAGCAGAGGTGGGTATCCAGGCAGCCAGTGCCAGCCAGTCCTTGGCCACATTCCCGGGAACTTCCTCTCCTAATAAAGCCACTGTGCCTTTTTAAAATTCTCCTTCTTGTCCCATGGACTGAATATCCCATGGACTTCCAAAAGAAAAAACCAAGTCTTTCTTGGAGGAAGTGCAACCAGAGTGCTCCTGCGAGACAAGGCTGGTGAAACTTCATCTCCCCTACCTTGAGTATGTTGTCAAGAGGAGCAGTGAATATCATCTGGGGAGGACACCATCTGGGAAAGGTGGAGGGTCAGAGAAAGAAGGCCCTCAACAAGACGGATTGACATAGTGCCTGCGGCAGTGGGCTTGAGCACATCAGAGATGGGAGGAGGGCGCAGGAAGGGAAGGTGCAGATCTGTTGTTCATAGGGTCACTATGAGTTGCAGTTAACTTAGTGGGACCTCACAACAGTTTCTTGTCCAAGTCCTTTACCTCCCTTGGTCACCTCTTCATGAAAAGACTCTCGTGAGCTCAGCCCAAGAAGACAAATGTCCACATGACAGCGTGCATGCCACTGGGATGTATTTGAGTACCTCCTGCAGCTGTAACAAAACACACGACTGTGGGTGACTGGTGAGCAGGAGTTCATTGTTCCAGAGTTCTAGAGATGACTTGTAAACCAAGTCAGCAATCCTAAAAGAAAGGAGGTTTCCTTGACCTTGGCACTGGCAGTTCCTGGGCAATTAAAAGGCAAAGAGTCTTTCACTTTCCTTGGTGATTGTGTTCCACAGTGTGCACCTGTGTCTGTTCTGCTCTTTTTATTACTATAAAAAGGCTGGTAGATGTCCTCATCTCAGTCACTGCACCGCCCCCCCCGCCGCTCCCGAGGATGCTGTCCTCATCAACAACACCCACAGTACACAATGAATTCCTATGAGGCCAGACATGTTCCCACCGTCCCGCACCTAGATCTGTCAATTCCAACACCAACTGTCCTCAGGGTTCTCCCTGTTCTACTCCTGGGTCCACAGTATGAGGAAATGACCATACAGATATTGTAGAATTATACTCACAGCTATTGGGTTTATTAGGGAAGTTATAGGTTACAATTCAGGTTCCTTCAGTCAGGGCAGCTTCTCAAGCATGCTCACAAGCCCTTTCAGGCTCAGCTTCATAGCTTAGGTCAGTGTTAACAAAGCTGCCCTAGTTTTGTCAAATAAGAGGTCTCTCCCACCCTCCTCGCTCCCCAACGCTCCTTTCTCCCCCACCCACCTCACTCCCCCAGGAAGCCTGGGTGATGGCCCCTGCTTTGGCTCCATGGGACAGCAGTCCCAGGTCAGCTCCATCTCAGCCCCGCCTCTGGTCCTCCTCTGTTGCTGATGCTCCCGGGGAGGTCCTGCTCTGACTGGCACAGGCGTCTCTGGTCCTCCTCTGTCACTGGTGCTCCTGGTCTGACTGGCACAGGAGTCTCAGGCCCCGAATGATGCCCATTGCGTTCCCTGCTGCCTCTTGCTTGTTGGTAGTGAGACTCTCAGTTTCGGCCAGTGAACCTGCTCAAGTTAAAGAATCGACTCAACAGTTACCCAGAGTTGGTCTAGTTTAGAACTGCCTATAGTTTGCTCAGACCTACTAACATAACAAACCCAAAATCCCAACCCATTGCTTTTGAGTCCACTTGGACTTCCAGTGAGTTTCCAAGGCTGTAAATCTTAATGAAAAGAAACTGCCCATCTTTCTCTCTCAGATTAGCTGGTGGATTTGAACCACTGACTTTTTGATGAACAATGTTAACACGTAACATATGACGCTACCAGGATTCCTTAACATAACAAAACTCCCTATTTCCAAGTAGTGTCCTGTTTATAGGTAGAAGATTTAGATTTCAACATGTGTTTTTGGGAGGAAGCAATTCATGCCAGGAAGTAATTTTGCTAGACTTAAAACACACAAACAAAGTGCATTTTCCCACCAGCTGCCCTTAGAAGGAAAGGCTTATGCT
The DNA here is from genome assembly GCF_000299155.1 of Elephantulus edwardii. Taxonomy (NCBI): domain Eukaryota; kingdom Metazoa; phylum Chordata; class Mammalia; order Macroscelidea; family Macroscelididae; genus Elephantulus; species Elephantulus edwardii. The sequence continues at coordinate 2,389,645 of NW_006399839.1, read as the reverse complement.
GTGGTGACCAGATGTTTCTTCCTGTCCAAGATGGTCCAGCTTTATTCATGCCACACCCTTCAATTCTCAGAAGTACCCTGGCTCATAGGAGAAATTATGTGATCACTCCATTTATGGAGAAAGTTGTAACTTGACATCTGAGGAGATTGTACTTGAGAGACAAGATCGGACACCAGGGAGAGACTTTGAGAATGACGTGGCACCCAGAAATGACAGCCAAATGGTTGCCTTTGGGGTTTGAGAAGCTGCAGCAGATGGGAAGCAGGCTTTGAGCTTGAGTGTCTCCAGTGTGCTGAGAACAGCTGTCAGTGTCACTGCTCTGTCTAAGACAGTGGTTCTCAGTTGGGGTGATTTTCCTCCAGAGGCCATTGGGCATTGTCTGTAGATATGCCTGTTGTCACAGTTAGGGAGAGAGGTGCATCTGTCATCAACTGCATGGAGTCTAGGGAGGCTACTAAGCCTCCTGCAGTGCCCAAGCCAATCTCCACGACAAAGAATGACCCAGCACAAAATGTTCAGCAGTGCCAAAGTTAACAAACTCTCATCTAAAAGATGCAAGGAAGAGGAAATGGACTTGGACATGAAAAAAGAGAATGAGAGGAAGACGCAAACTCTGGTGGAGAGGCGCCTGGCGTGGGAGGTGAAACAACCTCAGCGTGGGGTCAGAAAATGGACTTTCCTTTCCTTTTTCCAATGATCTTCCTTTTCCTTCTTCGTCTGCTCCATGGAGGTAATACCAGTCTTGCCTGCCTGGCCTAATGACTGAGAGTGACTTCTTGAGGGTCTTTGGGAAGTTCAAATTGTTTCATCAGTAATACAGCATTGGTAGTGATGACTTCCAAGTTACCTTCCTGCACTGGCATTCAGATCCTCAGTTTCTGAGAAGGGGCCACCCCATCATCACACCCCAGAGGTCAGAAGTAAGAGGGCGAAGAGAAGGCTTGGCAGGGTTTATAGGATAATCCCCAAATGCATTTTCTTCTAAGTCCATCACCTGCCTACCACACTCCACTAACACCTGAGAGATTTACTGCATTTCAACTCAGTGAGAATCACTGTACCAAAAGGACTTGGTCAAAACTGATATATTTCAGGAAGTGCCATATGATCAAGAGCTAATGGTAATGAAGAAAGAAGTTCAAGCTGCACTGAAGGAATTGGCAAGAAAGCAAGGCCCCAGGAATTGATGATATGCTAATTGGTTTGTTTCAACTAACAGATGCCAGGAAATTTGGATGACAACTGCCTGACCAGTTGACTAGAAGAGGTCTTTATTTGATTCCATTGTTAAGAAAGGTGATCCAACAGAATGTGGAAATTATCAAACAGAAACATTAACATCACATGCAAGCAAAAACTTGCTGAAGAGCGTTAAAAAACAGCTGGAATAGTACAGAAGTTCAAGCTGCGGTTAGAAAAGGTCATGGCACCAGGAATATCATTGTTGATGTCAGATGGATTCTGGTTAAAGCAAAGAATACCAGAAGAATGCCTATTTTTCCATTATTGACTAGGCAAAGGCATGTGACTATGTCAAATAAATGATTATATCATGAAATAGTATGGCTAATATTGAGAAGAATTGGAATCTCAGAACACTCAATTTGTGCTCATGTGAAACTTAGACCTAGAACAAGGGGCTATTGTGTGAACAGAGCAAGAGAATATAATATGGTTTAAAATGAAGTAAGATGTGCACCAGCTTTTATCCTTTCTCTGTATTTACTCTGTATGATGAGGAAATTATTGAAGAAGCTAGACTCTATGAAGAAGAATGTCACATCAGGATTGGAGGAAGACTCATTAATAACCTATATTATGCAGATGACACAGTCTTGTTTGCTGAAAGTGAGGAGGATTTGAAGCGCTTGCTGCAGATTGTCAAAGAATACAGCCTTGATTGCATCTCAATATCAAGAAACAAAAATTCTTATCACAGGACTGATAGGCAACATCATGATAGATGGAGAAAAGACTGAAACTACCAACAGTTTTTTGGTGTGTTTTTTTTTAAGTCTTTGGATCTTTATTCTGCTAATTAGTTTCTTGCAAAAAATGGCCACTACCAACAGTTTTATCTTACTTGTATCTACAGTCAACACTCTTGGTACCAGCAGTCAAGAAATCAAAAGACATATCACAAAAAAAAAAGACATATCACACTGGATAAGTCTGCAGTCAAGGACCTCTCTAAATTATTGAGGAGCACTGATGTCAGTTTGAAGACTAAGATGTGCCTGATGCAGGCCCTAGATTTTCCGGTCGCTTACTGTGTGTCTGAGAACTGGACAATGTATAGTGACTATGGCAGAAGAATTGATGCCTTTGAGCTGTGGTGTTGGAGAAGAGTACAGAATGTCCCATGGACTGCCAAAAGAACAAAGGTATGTCTTGAAGAAGGTGCAGCCAGAGTGCTCCTTGGAGCCAAGGAAATTAATTTTTTTAAAATTTAATATTAATTTCAATGAAAATTTTCAGAGACTTTGGATTTCCATTCATTCATTGTTTTACTTTTCTCCCCTCTGAACCCTCCCCCCTAGTACACTACCCTCTTGGAAAAGTAAAAGAAAAATTCTTTCATTGTTTTACAGTCCCCCCCACCCCCCACCCCAGGTCTACTCCACTATACAGCCTTCGCTCTGGACTCCTGTCATAACAAAAATACCTAATAACATAGCCCTCTTAAACAGTTTTCTCCTTCATCTGTTTCAATACAGTATACATTATTGAACCCATCTTTCTCAGTCTCCCCCAACCCCGAGGTCAGTCCTGTTTTACAACAGTGGCACCATGCAGTATTTGTCCTTTTGTGACTGAGATATTTCACTCAGCATAATGTCTTCCAGGGTCACCCATTTTGAATAATATTGCATGAGTTCCTTGTTTTTTTCAATGCAGCATAGTATTCCATTGTGTGAATATACCACAGCTTCTCTGTCCATTTGTTTGTTGATGGGCACTTAGGTTGTTTCTAACTCCTTGCTGTTGTGAACAAAGCCAGGATAAACATGGGTGTGCATATATCTGCTTGGATGTCATTATGTTCTCTTTGAGGTATATTCCCAGTAGTGGAATTGCTGGGTCAAATGGTATCTCTATTTGCAACTTTTTGAGAAAGTGTCATACCGCCTTCCACAGTGGTTACACCGTTTTACACTACCACCAGCAGTGAATAAGGGTTCCAGTTTCTCCACAACCTCGCCAGCATTTATTGCTTGCCATTCTGTTAAATTTTGCTATTCTGACTGGGGTGAGATGATATCTCATAGTTGTTTTGATTTTCATCTCTCTTAGAGCTAGGGATTTTGAACATTTCTTCATGTGCTTGTTAGCCATCTGAATGTCTTCTTCAGTGAAGTGTCTATTCATATCTTGTGCCCATTTTTCATTTGGATTGTTTATCTTGTTGTGTTGAGGCAAGGAAATGATAAAGCTTTGTTTTACATACTTTGGGCTGATGGCGTGTTGCTAGGAGGGGCTATTCTTTGGAGAGAGACATCATGCTTTTCTAACATTTTGGTAGAAGAGAGAAAGACCCTCAACCACATGGATTGACACAGTTACTGCAGAGATGGGCTCAAATGTGTTGGAGATGGTGAGGATGACACAGACAGGACAGAGTTCAGGTCTGTTCTTCACAGGTCACTATGAGTCACACTTAACTTGATGGCACCTAATAACAACAAATCATTTATTGATAGTCCCAGAACACCCAAGTGATGTGTGGCTTTTATAAGCCTGTTTTATGCACTTTGAGATGTTGTGGGCTCCTGACCCAGAAAGCAGCAAAGTCTTGCCCATTAGCCCCATCCTCTTTTGTCCTGTTTGTAAATGGGTGTATTTTAATACATATGCGTACCACGATCAGAGATTACGTAATTGTCGTGGTTGCAAGTGCTCACCTGTCTGGTCTAAATTCAATTTACAAATGTTCCCGTTTGGATTTCTATAAATATTCATCAATGATGAGGTCAGAGGAAGCAGCAGAATTCAGCAGAGGATAAGGATGTGCACAAGCACCGTTTGTCCCCAACCCGGGGAGATGACAGCAGGGGCAGGGCGGGCTCAGGATCACATTGCAGGGGCTCAGAAGAAATCAGACTGAGCTTAAATGAAATGAGATGATGAGCGCGTGGAAGATGGTAATGAAAGGGGGCAATCAGAGCCCAGTGACGGATGTGCTGTTTCTCCAAGGGTTTGCGGCTGTCACTGATGCTCGTGGGGATTTTCCTAAGTGCAGGGGAGACCGGTGAAAAATCTTTATGCCAATAAAAATATTTGCAAGGCACTTTTTTGTGGAAGAGGGGAGATATAAAGCCACTTAGAAAGCTGAGGTACGCACACAGGTGCCCTGGAAAAGCAAAATGACCACAGAATTCATCTCCCAGCAGGGTACTGATGTCATATAAACATCAAGAATTCTTCTCATTAGTCCCCAGGTCACACTTGGGCAGCTACTACCACCGGGCCTTATTGCTCTGCCCTTGGTCTTCCGGCTCTGGAAAGGGGAGGGGAGGGCTGCCTCAGTTACGGACAAAATAGATGGCTAGCTTGGTGCCAATTAACCTCTCTTTAATTGATAATTAATTTTAAAACCTATTTACTCTCCCCGGAGCAGCTGAGGCTTTAAAGAGAACCACTGTGAAAACAAATGGAGGATCAAGTGATCTCTCAGGAAATAAAGGGAGCCTCCTGGGGAACGATGTAGCCCTGGTGGGCCTGTGGTTACATTGCTCGGCTATGAACGTAAAGGTCAGTGGTTCAAACCCTTCAATCGCTCCATGCAAGAGAACAGTGTGGCAGTCCACTTCCACAAATCTTAGCAGACTTGGAAACCTGGGGAGCAGTTATACTCTGTCCTGAAGGACTGCTGTGAGCTGGAATCGACTCTGTGGAAGGGGATTTGGTTTTAGGGGTGTCTCTCTGGGAATGAACAAATCACCTCTGGCGGTGTAGTCCGTAGATTGTTGGGCTGCTAATCAAAAGGTGGTTTGAATCCACCAGCGTCTTTGCGGAGAAGGATGTGCAGTCTCCTCTAGTTGTGACTGACAGCCTCGGCAATCCAGCGGAGCGCCAGTGAGCAGGGATAACTCAGTAACAGTGAGCTTGGCTGTTTGGAGTTTGGGGATGAGAGAGAGAGTAGACCTCTTGGATGAGCTGTTTTAGTCCAGGGTTCTGAATGTCCATGAAGCAGATACACTGCGGTCACAGGGTAGTGACAGCTCTTTTCGATATTTTGTCTCTTTATGTCCCTTGCCCTCAGGGAGGGTGTCTTCATTTTCTAGGGCCACCATGACAAAAATATCACGAGTAGGTAGAACAAAAGAACAGAATCCATTGCCTCACTGTTTGGAGACTTGAAGTCTAAATTTAGGACATTAGCAGGGTTTAGCTCTGGCTTTGCAAGCTCTTGGGCCAGGTCACTCATGATCTCCTTCTGCTTCTGTATCTCTGGGTGTTTTTTAGTTCATATCCCAGTGTGTTACTCACTTTATAAGATAGCCCTGAGAGATCATTCAGACCAAGACTGACCCTACCCTAGAATGAATACCCAACTGGTAAGAGAACAGAAGTCCTAGTCCCTCAAATATTTCCCTAGTCAGAGATACAGGAGTTAGGATGTCAAGTTATCCTCTGGGGAGACAGCCCAGTCCATCACATGGGGATGACCAGCCACTCCTGTGTGCTAGGAGTTTCCAGGGTTACAGAGCTTTTACTGCTAAGAACAGACCATTTCGATTGATTCTGTCCTCTTTAATCTTCATACGTTTGCCTCAGTTTCCCGTCAGCCCTCCTTGACAGTTTGCCCCTCCAGCTTTTAGCCTGAGGGCTGTGTAGAGCTTACTCATGCTAGGACTCATTGTTGGTGGAAATCTAGATAATTTGATCTCTCAAACCTCTTTGGATAACTGTTTAGGAAGACTGTTGTTAGGCTCTGTCTCGTCACCTCAACATAAACCTGTGTCCTAAGTAGGTCTGACTAGGACCCGTGTCCTAAGGACCTGTGTCTATGTCCTGTGTCCTAAGGAAGTCCGACTCATACCTGTGTCCTAAGCTTCCCATAGAACAACTGGGGGATTCAAACTGTAGACTTTTCAGTTAGCAACTAACACACTGTGCTACCAGGCAGGGCTCCTTAAAGCGAGATGTTCTGGATACAAATCCTTGAGCTCTCATCTACTAGCTGCATGGCCTTGACAAATTACTTACTTAACCTCTCAGCACTCATATTTCTCATCTGTAAAATAGGAGATTATAGTATTTGCTGTAGAGGGTTGTTGTGGGGATTCCGTGAGTTACGGTGCATATGGTGCATAGAATGTTTCTAGTGCAGAGGAAGGGAGTTTGGGCAGCATGACCTCTAGTGTGTCGTTCTGCTAATCCCAAAGCTGTGCCCCTCCGAAGTCTGCGATTTGGATCCATCAGTGACTCCAGGAGGAAGACGGGGTGTCTCTTCTTTTTTCTGTTTCCAGCCTTGGTGGAGGGCTGCTGTGCGTTGGAACAAATGTGATGGCAGAAAGTGAGTGAGTGAGTGAGTGATAGAAAAGTACTCTCATTGCTGTCAAGGCAGAGCCTACTCATCGTTCACCTTCTATGGGTTTTCCGAGGCTGCAAATCACACAGGAGGAGATTGTCCCTCTTTCTTCCTCAAAGCCGCCGGGAACCGAACCACCAGGGAAGTATGGCCTTTGAGTTAGGAGTGCAACTACCCGCAAACTTAATCATTCATTTTAATGCATCCATCTAACTGATGTTTATGGAGTTGTTCTGCAAGGACATTAGGCTAGGGTGTACTGACCCTGCATCAATGGGAAAATGTGATCCTTGTCCTCCTAGAGTCTATAATCCAGGGACGTGAGATGGCCAATGAGCAATACACACAAAAAGTAAAATAATTGTAGACTGGAGTATAGACTCCAAAAGAGAGGCAGGGTGCTACGTGGAGAATAACGAAAGACATTGCCTTTCGGCTTTAGGACAGCCTAGGAAAGCCTGGAGGTGACATTTAAGCTGCAGTCTAAGGGTCAGGGAGAACATTGAGGCAGAGAGAATAACTAGTGCAAAGTCCAGAGTTGGGAAAAAAGTTGGCATGTTAGAGGAACAGCCGGTGTAGCTGGAGTAGAGATAAATGGAACATGAGACAAATGACGCTGGTAAGCTGAGAAGAGTCCCATCGTACCTGGCCATTTAAAAAATTTTTGTGGAAGTATATATACACTGCCAGCGGCCACACTTTCAGTGATTTCTACATGTACAAGTCAGTGTCATTGATTGCGTTCTTCTGGTTGTGTTACTGTTCTCTTTACCTTTCCACATTATTCTACCACCATTAACCTAAACTCACTGACCCTTAAGTTGCCCATTGCCAGGCTACCATTACTGACCATGCTAATGAAAGATCCTGTAGAAGAGTTCTGATCAAAAGAGGAGGAAATGCAGAACAGAATTTCAAATGCTCACTGGAATACAGACTTTCTGGAATCATCGAGGCTGGATGAACCTCAAACTACTGCCTGAGATAATCTTTAAATCTTAAACCAAAGCTCTGATACCTTCTTTAAACCAAAAGAATGATATGTTTTAATGAGTAAAATATGCCTGTTTTAAGCATTATGCTCTTTTGAAGAATTCTTTATAGGAGACTTCTGGGACGATGGCACTGTAAAGAAAACATCTTTCCTACCTTCTCCTACAAAGACAACAAAGATCAGTTATAAACCTCCAATAACTGTAAATTGGGATGTAAAAAAATCAAAACACAACAAAACCAGTAGACAGTTGTAGATTGGCAAAACCTAACAAACTGTACACAGTAAGGAAGTCACTTTTCCCACCATCCTTGTGTCTAACCTAGCCATGTAGTCTTATGGTTGCTGTGAATTCATATAGTTGGATAGTGGTCCCAGAAAAAAGCCTGCTTCTCTACCTAACACAGCCCCTGCCTATGTAGAGGTAGGATCTAAACTCCTGCCCTAAAATCAACAGGGTGTAATTCTCCAAGGGTCTGTTTGGTGTGAGCCCGCATTTCCCTATCCAGACATTCTTGGCAGCAAGCCTGCTGTGAATTGCTGCAGGAGGAGTCTGCTTTAATAGGCAGCACTTTGCCCACCTTCCTGTGTACTCCATAGTTCAGGCTTCTGGAATCAACAGGACAGACCTCCTGGAGAGTTAGTTCAGATCTGTCTGCTCCTCCCCTCAGTCAGTTTTGAGGACTGTTAACTGTTGACTTTGTAAACTAAGAGCAGAAGTCTTTACATCCATAGTGAACACACTCCACTGAAGATTCTGACATTAAGAAGGTGGTCCCTGAAGGTCTATCCAAAGGTATCCGTAGAGTCACAGCAACCTTAATAAAAATTCCAGCATTTTCCTTCACAGAAGCAGAACACCAAGAGTTGACTCAGATTTCTGCTACAGCCATCAGGGCTGGTGGCATTTGAGTGTCAGGTTCTCACTCTTTCTTACATGTGCTGTGGTCCTCATGGTGTGTCAATTTGACTGAGTTGACATCATTTCTTGTAACTCTCTGTCCTGTGTGTTTTTGGTGAAAGTGACACAAGAGACCTTCTGTTGACTTGGAGGGTAGAGGGAAGCAGTAGCCCTCCTGTAGCTCATACACATCATTGCTTATGTGCTGGCTCACGTTGGTGGCTCAAAGCAGTGATTGGGCCCTTTCCTCCAGGAAAGGCCCATAGCTTCTCTGACACCTGGGCTACATTGTTGTTGTTGTTGTTAGGTGCCGTCAAGACGAGTCTGACTTACAATGATCCTTTGAACAACAGAGGAACCCTGTCTTATCCTATGCCATGCTCACAATCTCTGACACACTCAAGCCCATTGCTGCAGTGACTGACTTTGCTAAGCATAGAGACTGAATAGATCTGGAGCAAGGATACAGCCCTGATGCACATCTTTCTTAATTTTAAACCATGCAGTGTTCCTTTGTTTCCTAAATTTAGCTATAATGGCATATTGCACTGCCAACCCAAAGGGTAGGCATCTCTGTTAGTTCAAATCCACCAGCAGCTCCGTTGGGAGAAAGATGAACAGTCTCCTCCTGTTTCCATGTATAGCCTCTGAAATCTGGTGGTTGGTTGTTTAAAAGTTGGAATCATCTGCACAACCATAAGTTTGAGTTTTTAAAAATAACCGCCACCACTTATATATAAAGAATCCACCCTGTGTTGTACACTTACCATATATATCTCTAATAATAACATTCCATAAATTGTTGGTTGTTATTTCCATATTACATACTAGGAAACTAAAGTCTGTGAAAATATCTATTTGGGACGTAAGGCTGTATAAATGAGTAAGTAGCAAAGGCAGGATTTGAATCCAGGCCATGCTGGCTCTGAAATCCATCAGGCATGCTTACCGTGTCCCTGAAATGTGACCCAGCCCAGAGATATCCCCATGATCTGCAATTTTATAGAGTCACTTGAGTATTTGATAGGGAGCTCTGGTCTGGTAGCATAGGGGGTAGGAAGTTGCACTGCCAACCCAAAGATAGGTGGTTCGAATCTACTGGCTGCACCCTGGGAGAAAGATGAGCAATCTCTTCATATCTATTTACAATCTTCTGAAAAACCACTGGAGGATCATCGATGAGTGAGTCTATTCCAACTCCATGACAATGGGTTTGAAATTTTGTGGGTTTATTTTATTTTTAAAATTTTTTAAATTTTATATTGGTTTATGTATAAAACTCCTATACATTCTGTTTCATTTAATGAATGTAAAATTTTGAATGAGAATCGGGTGGCTGTGGATCAGGCCATTGTGATCCAAGCGGCTGTCATGGTGTCTATTCAGGTGTAGATTTTCTCAAGCTTTCTTCCTAGTCCATCCTCATGCTGGAACCTGTAAATCTTCACTAATAGACATGGGGTAGCTGTCTATGAGATGCACTGGCTGGGAATTGAACCCTGGTCTCCTGTATGGAAGGCAGACTTTCCACCCCTGAGCCACCACTGCCTCATCCACAATGACTTCTCATCTGTCTTCTTAGCTGGTTCCTTTCCTCACAAGTGACAAGGAGAGGAGAAGGGGGAATGGCCTCCCTTCCTTGGCCCTGCTTCAGGCGGATTACCAGGTATTTTTAGCAGCTTAGAATCTCTGAGTAAAACAGGCACCGGTTTTGAACTTGCCTTGTCAGCCCTGCCGCCCGAGTCCCCGAGAAAGGTTTACGGCCGACTCCCGGCAGCTTTGCTGATGCAGCGGTCATGTTTATAACCATAATCAAGCACTCTGAGCGCCCCAGCACTGATTTCTGGCCCCGCTCTCTCCTTTAACAGAAGATTCTTCAATCGAGAAGGTTTTCCTCATGCACCGCGTCAGCTTTAAAATAGCTCCAGCCCAGCTCGGAGGAGGGCTCGAGGCCTTGGCCACAGAGATTTGTATTGCAGACGTGGAAGTACTTTCACTCCTCTGGCCTCTTTTTCTTTCTTGGAGGAATTTTAATCCATCACGCAGGAGCACTTCTCCTGTGTCAGGAGAAACACTGGCTTTGCACTGAAGACAAAGGCCTGTGTGGCACTCAGTGACAGCTAAGAGTCCCATTGGCTCATACCCGGGGGCAGTACAGATCCAGGTCACCAGGGAGCACCTCATGCTTGGGCCTGGGGGGTGCTGGGGATCCTCTGTAGCAAGGGGCAGGTCCTTTGATTTATCTGCTAAGTGCAGGGTTAGCAGAAAGGAAGGCGCACTAGACACGTGTCAATTGCTAGTTTTCCTTTAGCTGGAGAGATGACAGCGCCTCCGTTTGCCCTGAGCCCCGTGGACAACGGGGACATGACAGCCAAGCTGCCTTCACGTTCAGGTCACCTCTGTGAAGCTCTGTACACGTCCCCTCTAAAGGCTGGGAGGGACAGGGCCACCTCCACAAAGACGCAGCTGTGTCCAGGATGAAAGGGAGAGGCCAGCCTGACTTCAGAGGAAGACTCCTCTCTGCTGCCAGTTGTCCTCACCTGGGGACCTGCTGCCAGGCCAGCGGGCTGGAGTCTGGACGGGCACTCCCGCCTGCCTGTGTCCTCCCTGCTGCCCTCCCTCCAGCTTGTCTACCTTTCCTCCTTCCTCTTCCACCTGTCTCACTTCTTTTCCTCCCTTCTTCCTTTCTCTCTTCCTCTTTCATTTCCCTCCTGCCTTTATTCTCTTTCTCTTCTTCCTCCTTCTTTCTTCCCTCCCTCCCTTCTCCTTTCTTTCACCATTTCCCCCTCCCTCCTTTATCTCTCCACCTTTTTCTCCTTCCTGCCTCCCTACGCCTCTTTGTTCTTCACTTCCTTACCCACTCTCCCTTCTCCTTCCCACCCAGAAGCAGTGTGCTGCTGTCTGTGTATGTTTTGCCCTCCTGAACCTGCACAGCCACCTTAGGTGACCGTGGGCACATCATTTAACCTCTGTCTCAAGCTCCCACATCTCTAAGTAGGGACACTGACCCAGCCTAACCCCTCAGGGCGCTGTGAGAATTACAGAAGGGGCCTGGAGCACAGGAAGGGGCCCTAGTGGAAGGTGAGGGCGAGCCATGCTATCACCACAGTCACCCGCCCAGCCCGTCCACGAGTTGTCCACTGGAGGCCTGAACTCACAGCACTGTCTCAAGGAGAAATGATAGCTGAGTCGAGGCTAAGACCACAAAAGAGAATCCAGCATGTCCCTTGTTGTTGTTAAGTGTCATCGAGCTGCAGGTGACTCATAGTGACCCTATGAAGGAGAGTCCTCAACTTTTGTTGTGTCTCTCATCCTCTCTCCAGGTTCATAGGGTTTCTGGAGGCAAGCTATTATGGAAGTGGATGCTGCTCATGCTTCCAAGCTTGTTTTAATCGGGAAGTTTCACCCAACACTGTCTGCCATGGGTAACCAACCATTAATGCATTTGACACATCACTGTCACAGTGTTCAACCTCACAGCAACCGCAAATTACCACTGTACGGCAAGGGGACACACCAGGGTTATATGACCTAGAGGAGTGTTTGATTGAACAAAAACAATGAAAGACAATCCCAAGAGCCGTGGATTAAAAGTCATCCATCTTTGGCTTGGTTGCATCACTTTCAGTCCACTGGGCCAGCTCTCTATGTTGATGTTATTGTTGTTAAGTTCCATCGAGTCGCAGGCGACTCATAGCAACCCTATGAAGGAGAGTCCTCAACACTTGTGTGTCTCTCATCCTCTCTCCAGAACGTCCCCTTAGGGAGTTTTTATTTTTAAAATGTCCAAACATATTGGCCCTCAAATCCTAACAAGCATCTCTCTTGGGAAATTTATATTCTTTCACTGTATCAGTCCGTCTCCTCCAGGGTCTCCCTCTCCTGTACTGTCCCTTCACCCTTTCAAGCATGATGCTCTTCTCCAAAGACTGGTCCCTCATGGCCACGTGTCCAAAGTATGTGATACAGGGCTTCAAAATCCCAGCCTCCAAGGAGAAACATGGTTTCACCCTCTCCTATTTGTTTTCTTGGTGGTCCATGGTGTATTCAAAACTCTTCTCCAGCACCACAACTGAAAGACATCAATTGTTCTTCTGTCATCCTTAGTCATTGTCCAGCTTTCTGATACAAAGCAAGTGCTTGCAAAGACCATGGCCTGGATCAGGCGCACCTTAGTCTCTAGACTGACATCATTTCTTCTCAGCGCTGTGGAGTGATCACTGACAGCAGATTTCCCAGTGCAGTTCGTCTTTTGGTTTCCTGACTGCTGGTGTCAACAGCATTGTAATTGTTAACAACCTCAATCTCTTCTCCATCCATCCATCCATTATGGTGCTAACAGTTGGCTAGTGGTGAGAATAGGATGTTGAAATTTTGATTTTGGTTTTTTTTTTTTTTTTTTTTAATAAGCTGAGTACTGGATTAGCACTGTAAAGGATCCTAATGGTCTGGAAGGATCTGTGGTCAATGCCAAAACCCAATCTCAACTCCTGTTGGTCACTCTGTGTCCCTGTAGGTAGCAGCTTCTGACAGCTTGGATGTTATGGTTTTAGTTCTTTTAGTTGAACCATAGGGAGCACTGGTGGCCTAGTGGTAAGAAGCTGTGCTGCAGTCCCAAAAACATGTGGTTCGAATCCACCAGCTGCTCCAGGGAGGGAAGATGGGCAGTCTCCCATGGGATTTACTGTCTCTGAAAACCTGCTGGAGGGTGAGCTATGGGTCAGTTCAGACTCGAGGACACACAATAACAGCAGTTGAACACAAGATTCCTAAGTGATTTGCCCGAGGACATGCAGACAGTTAGCTACAGGTGGAAGGGTCTGAGGTTTGAGTCCCGTCTCCTCTCCAGCCTGTCTCTGAGCGATCTCACCATCTGACATGACTGATTGGAGTGGACCATTCACTCTGAAATGTAGCAAGGTGGAGGAAGGAGGGCTGATCTTGTCAAAGCTTCTGAAAGAAGAAATGGGGGAGGGATGCACTGGGTAGATAAACACAGTGTATGTTCATGTATTTAGGCACAGAAATCACCCAGAGTGGGAAATAATAACACTTTGCACTTCAGTGGCTGTAGCTCTGTCTGTCACATACAGATATTAAAGGATAAGCATGGGGTTGGATGAGTGTCTTAATTAGGTGATTTCCCTTGGCCTCTCCAAGGTAATTCATATTTTTTTGGGGGGTGTCTCTCTTGCTTTATCCATATTACTCAAGTGAATTCTGGCAGATTAGAAGTGGCCCCAGCATTGTGTTAGTCTGGAAGTGTCTGTGTTCTAGTCCTGGGCTCAGCTGTTACCCCATGAAGAGCAAATGAATCACCTCTCCCAAGTTACTGTGGCCACTTGCATGTTACTAAATTGCTAGAAATCACTCCACTGGTATTTACACTACCAGCAGTGTTACTTAGGCAGATCTTCCAGCCTAAGAAAGACTCAGAAGGAAGGCCTGGTGATTTTGCTTTGGAAATTAGCTAATGAAAACCCCATGATTTTATGCATGAAGAAACTGAGGCTCAGAAAGGTTTAGGAGCCTGGTTTCTTTGATGACTGATGACTCATAAGTGTAAACCTGGGATTAGAGACCACTCCTTGGAGCTCTGGTGGCCTAGTGGGCAAGTTGTTATCCTGCCAACCCAAAGCCAAGCAGTTCAAATCCACTAGCTGCTCTTTGGGAGAAAGATGGGCATTCTCCTTCTGTGGGATTTACAGCTTCTGAAAAGCCACTGGAAGGTCAGCTGTGAGTTGATTCTGACTTGAAGGTAATGAATGAGTGAGTGAGCAGCTCAGGGCCATTTCTCACTGTCCACCTGCCATAGTCTTTAACATACCACCTTAAAACAAAAGTTTGCTTTATCTGTGGAGGATGTTCTGGTGATATAGTCCGGGCTATTGATGAAAAGGTCCAAACCTCTAACCCACCTCCCACTCCAAGCAAGAAAGATGGACAGTCCCCTCCTATGACGATTTACAGCCTGAGAAACCCAGAGGAGGGTCAGTCACTCTGAGGTAGACTTCATCCGGTGGTGAAGCTCTCAGCCATGTACAAGTACCTGATTATTTACTTACCGTAACTTCAAAAATGGACTCACTTCCTAACTACACAGCCTCATTCTAGTCAGTAAGCATGAGATGAAATCTGATGTGCCATTTCTGTTTGTTTCTAATCACTACTTCTAGTATTATTACTCATTGCCATCAAGTTGCAGCCAAATCTTAGCTGATTCCCCCTCCCCCAGTGGATTTTCAAAGGCTGTAAATTGCATGGGAGGAGATTGCCCATCTTTTTCTTTCAGACCAGTTGGTGGATCCAAACCACTGGCCTTTGAGTTGGCAGCCCAGCGCTCCATCCACAAGACCACTGGAGTTCATTTGTTTCCAGTTATACATGTCTGAAAGTTTCCTCTCTCCATTTCCCTTACACACACACACACACACACACACACACACACACACACACACACACCCATGTTGCATTCATCTATCTGCAAGTCTTGCTGGAGAGAACAGGCCCTGCCGAGAAAACCCTATTGCTATCACATCAATTTGACCTTCTAGAGACCCAGTGAGATAGAGTAGACTGCTTCAGCGTTTCCAAGGCTGTAATCTTCATAGAGTCTCTGAGTCGTGCTCGACTCAACAGCTATCAACAACAGCAATCTTCATAGAAGCAGACAGCCACGTTTTCCTCTCACAGACCAGCTGGTTGGTGAACTGTCAGCATTTAGGTTAGCATCTGAGTGCTTTACCACTGAGCCACCAGGTCTCTTCCCCCTCCCCCTAGCTGCCTGTGATGGTTAATATTGTGTGCCAGCGTGGCCATGGGCTTCAGTATAATGTAACTACCCTATGTGTCATGGAGTCTAATGTCTGTGATGTCAGTGAGGCAGGGTTAGAGGAGTCTCTGTAAAGATAACGTCTGCCTTACCTGGTTAAGGGACCTACCTTCAGAGACGCATTGAATATACGTTTGAATTCCCTGGCAAAAAACCTAGAGAGGTTTTTGTTTGGCTCTGTGTCTGTCTGGCTTGTGGTCCTTAGATTTGAGCCCTGACCTGCATACTTGCCAACTTTAGACTCATGAGTCTGCAAAGCAGGCCGTCCTCCCACAGCCACCTGCCGACTTACCCACCTCTGATGCCTACAGCCTCCAAAGCCAGCAGCCTGAGACCCTGCCTGGCTGCTGACCACTTGGGCTCATTAGCCTTCCCAAGATACCACTCTCTTGAGGTCTGACCTGCAGACCTGGGGCTTGCCAGCCTCTGAAAGTATGTGAGCCATTTCCTGGACAGAATTCTTTCTCTTTGTGCTCAACAGTGGGTGTGAGCAGGGCAGAGAATGTGAGAACGGCACAGGACAGGGTAGGGCTTTGATGTGTTTGTTCCTAGTGTCAGTTTGCATAGTTGTCAAGTCAACAGTGCCTGACATCCACCCCTCAGATCTGGTGGCATAGTCTATAGAGAGTTTCACTGCTAACCCAAAGACTCTACTTCTCTGGGTTCAAATCTGCTAGCAGCTCTGAGGGATCAAAGTGGGAAATCTCCTCCCATGAGATTTACAGCCTTGGAAACCCAGTGGAAGGTCAGCTCTGTGTAGGAACTGACTTGATAGCAAACGTGCTTCATTGGTGTTGCTTCTCTGGAGAACCCAGCCTAAAACATTAGCCTTTATGTCGCACCTCATAAATGCAGGGAGCATCATTTATTCCTTAGAATAACCCTCAGCGGCAGATAGAAGTATTTTCCCAGTCAGAAAATAGATGCTCAGAGAGGGTAGATGACTTTCCCAGGTTAAACACAGACAGGAAGTGGCAGAGCTGGGCTTTGAACCTGCATGCTTACCCTAAACCTGCAAAGCCCAGGTCCCCCCGACCCCCCCAGCCAGGTGCCGGTTTGCTGATGGCCAGGTTGATCAGCTAACTGTTGACTGCTGGTCAGAATTCTAATCATCCACGTAAGACATTTAGCACATTTCACTCCATGCTGAGTTAGCTGGCCACCCTGTGATGCCTGTCTGTGATGCCACACATTGTTTCAGAGGCACACCACCTCCGAGGAGTGGACAAATCCAGCCAAGCCGTCTGCAAATGAGGGAATGAGAGAAGGTGCAAAAGTCACCCAGTAAGGAAACAGCATCTCTGAGAACAGTAAATAGTATCATTGCAGAAGGCTCAGTGCCCAGTGAACCAGTGAACCGAATGGCTTCCTGGGACCCCTGGGGTGCGTGGGCCATCAGAAGGCGCTCCCTGGCTCCAGCCTCTCAGCTGTAACACTTCCCTGCCAGAACCGAGGCAGGAGGTACACGTTTAAGTGGGAGTGTTGCCCACACTGCCTATGTGAGGTCAGACCCCTGAGCCATTTCTCCTTATCCTATTCTCCCCCCCCCCATCAAGAGAGCAGCACTATGTATTCTATAGTGGCTAAAATAATACAGGTTTTTGCCTAATGGAACACTTCCAGGGTCACTGCAAAGATGAATGGATTAGCATTCAAAAAGCACTTTGAATGCTAGAGAGACAAGAAGTGGAAGGCAATTCCATTGTTATTCATCCTAACAATAATAATTGATTTGGGGGTAGGATCCCTTGATAACCTTTTGAGTTCGCTGTGAACAACCAGTTAAAGGAGAGGTTGCTACTACCTAAAGGGGTAAAGCAAAGCCATGTTCTCTGATCTCTGCTGCAGCTGTCTCCCAGATATTCTCAGCTACCTATTTTCAGATTCTAGTGATCAATTTCAGATTCTAGTGAAGGGAGCGCCATTGATCTAGTGGTAAGAAATTGCACTGCCAATCCTAAGGCAGGCAGTTCGCCTCCACCAGCTGCTCTGAGCGATTTACAGCCTCTGAAAACCTGCTGGAGTGTCAGCTAGGAGTCAGTTCCAGCTTGATGGTTCACAGCAACCCACGAAGGGAGCTCTGTGTACAGTCCATAGGGAGTTGTGCTACTCTAAGACCACACCTCTCTGGAAGTCCAAGTCCACCAGTGGCTCTGAGGGGCAAAGGGGGACAGTTTCCTTCTATGTACTTTATAGCCTTGTAAACCTGCTCAACGGTCAACTTTGTATCAGTTCTAACTTGTTGACCATGAATAAGTGAACTCAGACCAAGTGTAAGGGAACTTGAGACCATGTGTAAGTGAACTTGAGACAATGTATAAGTGAACTTGATGACCATGACAAAGTGAACTTGACCGGGAGTAAGCAATTATTGAAGTGACCTGGTGGTACAGTGATTAAGCACTCATCTGCTGAGAGGGTGATGGCTTGTACCCATCAGCCACTCCATGGGGTAATGATGGGGCAGCCTGCTTCTGTAAAGGTTGTTAGGTGCTGTCGAGTCGAGTACCAGCAAAAGTGACCTCATGAACGACAGATCTGAACCCTGTCCTACATTGTGTCATCTTGACAATCTCCATCATACCCAAGCTCATTGCTACAGTCACCGTGTCAATCCATCTCATTGTGGGTCTTCTTCATTGACCTTCCACCTTCCCTAGCATGATGTCCCGCTCCAAGAATAGTCCCTCCTCACAACATGCCCAAAGTATGTTATGCCCAAAGTTTGTCATCTTGCCTCCAGGGAGCACTCTGGCTGCACTTTCTCCAAGACATATCTGTTGGCTCTCTAGGCAGTCCATGGGCTATTCAGTGCTCTTCTCAGTACCACAGCTCAAAGGCATCACTTCCATCTTCCTTATTCATTGTCCCGCTCTCAGATGCATAGCAAATGATTGACCTAACTCGGTAAAACTTGGAAACCTGTGGGGTCCTACAGGGTCACTCTGAATTGGGATTGGCTCAGGGACACCGGGTGTACTGGACAGTGTGGCTAACCTGCCCAGACGTGCATTTCGCCTGAACTGTCGGAGGAGGCCTTCTGGCCGAGAGACCACTACTTGGCTTTCTTTCAGGGTTGTACAATGTTTTGGAGTGTAAAGGACTGAGTCTTGCAGATCCCACCTCCAATGCCTGTTACTTTACAATAAGGTAAACTGAGGGGACCTGCACCTCACGGGTGGCCCCCAAGCATCTGCACTGGGGGCTTGTGTGTTGCTAGGAGGCTGAACAAATCTCAGCAGAGCTTCTGGAGCGGAAAGCACTAGGAAGAAAAGCCTGGCAATCTACTTTTGGAAATCCACCAGTGACACCTTGACGGGTTATGAGCTTCTGATCCACAGCCCATCATGACCATAGCACACGACAGCACAGTATCTCTCTCAGTAGTGCACAAGGTCCCCGTGAACTGGGGTGCACAGCTCACAGTAGCACAGAGGGTGGACTTGAATGTGCAACTGGGACCAGATCCCTCCCCTGACCCTCAAGGTCACTTTCTTTCCACCCGCCCCTGCTTGCCAAGGAAAATATCGGTAACAACCCTTCTGTGACCTGGCTGTTCACCCCCAGAACAGCATTCTGAATCAGAGGGCCTCGGAGAGCCACGCTGAGCCCCCTCGTCAAGCATCCTCGCTGTGAAGGCTGCTCCGTTCTGACAATCATCTCTTAATTGCAATGCCGCCTGTTGGCCAGAATAATGGGCGAAGCCTTGTGGGCCTGTTGGCTGGGCATTTGAAGGCTATTTATGTTGTGCCTTGAGCAAAGGAAGGCTTTATTCACACCAACATCTGCTCCAGAGAGGTCTGAAAAGCTCAATTATTCGGCAGAGTGTGATGAAGAAAGAGAACCCAGAGCAGACAAGTTTAAGGGCATCCTTCGACTCATTTGAATCTGAGGAGCCAGAAGTCCTGACCCTGTGTATCATTGCCCTCAGCTGCTGCCTGACACTACCCTCGCTTAGCTCTAATTTTAGGCTATAAATACCAACAGTTTTAAAAATGCGTATATAGCTAGCATTTTGGGAAAAGGCTCCATACTCAGAAAGTATTTTTTTTTTTCAGTTTATCAGGTTGGGGTGAGCTAAGTTCTGAGCCCCATGAAGCTTTCACCCAGCACTTCGAAACCCCAGGAGGAGTCTTGGCCTCTGAGCTGCCTGCTTTGACCAGCAGCCAGCCAGCAGCTGGGCCCTTCGATGGCCCATCTTGTTTCCTGTCCAAAATAAATGATGGGAGCAGGGCCGGCCCCAGTCGCATGGAGAGGCCGTCTGCTGGTGCCATCTGATTCCTCAGCAGGCAGGGCGGTCATCCAGGATGCAGTGGTCACCGCACTCGGAGGCTGCAGAGGGAGAAGCCATCTTGCCCTTCACATGGGGAAAGAGGCCACCACAGGGAGGGCTTTGCCCCCTCTCAGGCTCTGGTCCCAGAAGGCATGCGACAGGTGTGCCTGGACCTCTGATAGACTGCCACCAACTTGTCATGCGACCTTGAACAAGACCCTTCTTTCCTTCTTCTTGTATGTTAGTGGCCAGGTTATCATCATCACTCCCATCAACATTATGATAGTAGCTAAGAGTGTCCCCAGAGGCTCCTGTAGCTGCTGGTATTGTCTTCATTTTATAGGTGAGAGAGCTAGGTCATTGTGCCACAATCACAGATCATGGCACAGCCAGACCCTGGGAGGGGCCTGCATTTCACCTTCTGATCCCACCACCACATGCTTTCTCTGCCTTCTCTCTGTGACCCAGGGAAGCATGCAGGGTAGGCTCCAGCATAACTCATATTTTGCAGATGCAGAAAGGCTTCCTGGAATCTTTCCCACCTGTGAGAATTCAGGAGATGCAGACGGAGACATGAGGTTAGGACGGTCCCCACCCAGGCTTCTTGTGACCCAAGGGAAAGGAAGCTGCTGAATGAAGAATAGGTGAGCGATGAGAATCCGTCTCCACCCTTTCCAAAGCTCTGTCATCTCCCAAGTCATAGTGACCTTTCATTACTGCAGAAGACCTGATGGCTCAGGTAGTTAAATGTCTTGACTGCTATCAGAAAGGTAAGTGGTTCACACTCACAGAAGAGCCTGCTTCCATAAAGATTTACAATTTTGGAAACCCCTGGGACAGTTCTATAAGGTCAGAATGATCCAAAGATCTTCATCAAGTCCTTAGCCATTCCACTTTCTCTCCCCTGATACCCTGCTCTAGCTCCTCCAGCCTCCTCTGTTCTCCAGTTGCTGGCTCTCTTTTGTGTCTTAGTAACTTCTTGTTTCCCATTGAGTTGGAACTGACTCGTAGCTGACCCTCCAGTAAGTTTGCAGAGGCTGTAAATTGCACGGGAGGAGATTGCCCATCCTTCTCCCATGGAGCAGCTGGTGGATTCAAACCTTTGGGATTGCAGTGCAGCTTCTTACTACGAGGTCCCTAGACCTAGAGGTCCTTAGTTACTTGGTGCTGCCATAACAAAAAATGCCACAAGACAGTTGCTTTGAAGAGCAGAAGTCTGTTGTCATCAAGTGGAAGAGTCTAGAAGTTGGCATTCAAGATGTGGCTTTAGGGACAGTGTTTCACCTTCATGTCACCATCTAGTCACTGCTGTCTTCCTGGTGTTTCTGGGCTCATGGATGCATCTTCCTCCATGTTAACATGGCATCCCCTCCGTCCTATGTCTATTCTGTACTTTTTATAACTTTGAAGTGATTAGGTTTAGGACCCACTCTACTCTAGTATGACTGTTACATCGCAAGAGAAGAGCCCTGATTCTAAACAGGAACAAGTCCCAGGTAGAGGGACCAGGACTTAAAACCATCATCTGGTGGGGAAGGATGCAGTTCCCCCAACCCCCCCTCAGCTGTGTGTCACCCCTGTGCCTTTCATTCTGCTGGTTCATCTTTCCAGGATGCCCTTTGTCCCCATGCTTATGGGCCAGATTCCTTGTGTCCATCTCATCAGGGTTAGTTCAGGACATCTATTATGCAACATCTTTCCTGATACTCTAGGCAGAACCCATAACTCTTCGCCTGTGTCTTCAAGCTGTAAGGAGAGGCTACATGGGGTTGAGGATGTTACTACTACGACTACGTGTCATGATTATAAAACTTTTAACCTTTATTGTGTGTTAGAGGGTGCCCCGGCTGCCCAGTTCAGCTTCCAATCCTGAGGCAAGCGGTTTGAACTCATGAGTTGCTCCACAGGAGAAAGATGGGCAGTCTCCTCCTGTGCAACTTACAGCTTTTGAAAACCTGCTGGAGGGTTAGCTGTGAGTTGGTTCTGATTCGATGACAATGAGTTTAAAGTTTTGAAAAGTTGATACCAGACACAGTGCTTATCAGGTCCATTTATGTCAACCCTTTGGAGTAAGTTATTTGCTGTCAATGTCCTGGCTCAGAGAAGATGAGTATTTTTCTAGAGTTTCTTTAGCCAACAAACTCCTGTGTCTGATGTGTGGTGAGTGGTAGGAGATGTGGTGATGGAACCAAGAGATTGAGGTGTCAGAGGCAGGGGCCATGAGGCACGGAATGTGGGCAACCCTCAAGGAAACATAAAGTCAGAAAGAATTGATTCTGGATGTTGACCATCAAAATCACAAAAGAAGAAACCAAAACACAATACAACAAAACATCAGTGAAGTGGTAGTTTGTGACAGCAGCACCAGGAAACTCATACAGATAGAAGTACTTTGCAAGAGAAGAGGCTGTCACTGTGCTGTTAAAACTGTGCTAGACGCCCAACAGATGGGAGGACCCAGAAAATGTTCTGTGAAGACACCATGCTCAGTGTTATGGATGGATTAGACCCTCTGTGGGTTTCAGACCTCCCTCCTAGCATGTTGACTTTAAACCCAGAACTCCTCCATTTCAAACTGGCCCTTCCACATGGCACTTTATTTCGGCCAGTGGGCAAGTCACCTCCCTCTACAAACTCCCGTTTGAGTGAATGGCTCTTTTCTGTCTATATAAGGGATGATTGTTCCCAATTATGTGTATGTCTCTATGGAAACTGTCCTTAAAAATACTGCACATCAACTTGAATTTTCCACCAGCCGCATCTTTGGAACATCTGCCTGTGAGCAGGGAATTAGCTTGCACTCAGGGAGGAGGAACTTCCCTTCCATTAGCTCAGAAATGATGTATAAGGCAATGGGAAGGCAGACACTGGCCGTTAGGAAGCCTGAGCTCTGGCCCAGACCTGCCCTTGACCTTGGCAAGTAATTTCACCCACATCCAGTGACTTCCACTTCCTTATTTGTAAAAGAAGAGAGGTTGAACCAAATCAATGTGTATATTTTATGCCCTAAAATCTCTTAGTTCTGTAGACTCTCTGAAGGAGTCTTGGTGGTGCAGTTTTAAAGCTTTTGGCCGCTCAGCAGTTGTACCACAGGAAAACGTTAAGGCAGCCTCTTAAAAGATTTACAGCTTTGGCAACTCTCTGTGCAATTCTGTTGATCCCAAAGGGTGGCTCTGAGGCGAAATCTACTTGAGGGCAGTGAGTCTTGGGGTTATGTGCTCTCTGGTAATGCCTGGATGGCACAAATAGTTAAGCACTCTGCACCTAACGGAAAGGTTAGAGGGCCCAGCCCTCTTGAAAGTGCCTTGGAAGAAAGGCCTGGCAATATGTTCTTTATACATCAGCCTTTTTTTTAATTATTATTAAATTTTATTAGTTTTAATGAACATTTACAGGGATTTTGGGTTTTCATTCCTTCATTGCTGCACCATTCTCTCTACCCTCCTCCCCAGTTTGTTCTTCTTCCCCGCCATCCGAATGTCTGTTTTAATTGTCCAATTGCCACAGTGCTTGTCAAAGTCAGTTCTGATTAATCTCCTTTCTCGGTGTGTCCTTTGCCATTCCCTATCACTCCTCCCTGAGAGAGACTTCACCCTGATTCATAAGGAAAAGGGGATGGCGTATTCTCTTAGCTACTTCCTGCTGAAAAGGGACGCTGTGGGTTTCAGGGTGAAGATCTTCTCTCACTACTCTAAAGGGTCCCTTTGGCAGTCGGAAACACATAGACTATTATGGAGATTGATTTTGGAATTTAGTTGCACTTGGCCGTACATGTTCATATCCTTGAAGATGTATCATGGGGGTGTTGCAACCTAGAAGACACAAATTTAACTAACAAGTTATAAGTACATGAGTCAAAAATTATGGAAAAGTAAAAGAAAAGATTCTTTCATTGTTTTACAAATCCTCCCCCCACGTCCCCTCCACCATGTAGCCCTCGCTCTAGACTCCTGTACATCAGCCTTTGAGAGCTCTGTGGAGCTCCAGAAAGGAAGTTCTGCTGCTCGCCCCAGTGTGGATGGAAGTTAGAAACATTTTCCTGAGTAAAATGAGTCCCAAACCCTGGATAAATACCGTATGGCTGCATTTATGTGAAATACAGAAATATCTGGAAACCAGAGATTGTGAGTTCTCGCCTAGGGGTAGGAGAGTGAAGGAAAAGGAAGGTTCTGTTGGGGGAGCATTGAGTTGATGTTAATAATGAGATATTTTGGAAAAGGCTTTGGATAGTGGTGGCACATCAGCATCACAAAAAATGTTATCAGTGCCTCAGAGTTGTAAATGTGGAAGCTGTTGTGTGGGCGAATGTTTTGGGATATATATATGTTATTTTCAAAAAACACATGCACAATGAAAAGCCTACATACAGCAGAAACAAAGGGAAAAAACATTTATTGAGCACAGACCTCTAGTCTCCTCCCTTGTGACTGACAGTCTCAGAAAGCCAGTGGCGAGTCAGCTGTGAGTTGGTTCTAACTCCACAGAAGGTCTCGGTGGGTTGGAGTTGATTCGATGACCACGTCTTGGTCAGAAAGGACACTGTTCTACTTGACGGTCCCCGCTGCCTTTTTGTAAGGGACTATCGGATTCACACCTGCTCTGAAGGAGAAAGATGGGCAGGCTCCTCCCATTAAGATTCACAGCCTTCGAAACCCAATAGAAGTTTACAGTTCCCCGAGCAAAACAATAACAACAACAATGCAGTCTTCACTTCTGCTGCGATCTCTTTCTGTAGTATGTGTCTTTGACATGTATTATCTTATTGATTTCCCTCTCCCCCTTGACCCAGGCATAGATATTTTATTCCTGTTTTACATTGGAATGAATTTTGGCTCTGAGGACTTAAGTAACTTCCCCAGAGGCACCCAGCTAGTAAGTGGTAGAGCTGGCATGGCAGTAATGCTGTGAGGATCACGCAGGACGAGGCAGAGATTCACTGTTTTGTTCATGGGGTCACTGGGAGTCAGGGTCAACGCAATGGTGCCTGACAGTGTTTTCAGAGTGAGCCCTCTGACCACCAGGTCCTCTGGAAGCTACTGTCATCAGGCAGCATCATGGAATCTGCTTCGATAAAAGCAAGTGAAGCTTATTGAAGGATAGTGACAGTCTGGACAGGAGGAAATAACCACTGTCACAGAGGGAAAATGACCACTCTGCTGGACCACGAAGCAGGATACATTTTTCTCTTATTGGATCAAGAACTAAAGAGTTACCTAATATGTGTAATTTGCTGGAAGACAGGGTAGAGTTAAGGCAGAGTATCTAGAATCAAGAATTTGGTGGAGAGTGCTGTGTGGAAGTGGGATTATGTGACCGGTCAGCTGATTACAGCTTGGTCCCAGGATGGCGGACAGGACCAGTTTCTCTGGTCACCTGTACTTCCTCAAGTGCATCTGTGTCTGGAGATCCAGCGTTATGATTTAGATAATACTGTATATCGGTGACCGTCTTGCCTCTGTTTATCTACAAAGACTCTTTAGGAATAGATTAACTCTCCTGTAGAGGTCCAGCCTCAGAGCAAAGGAATGCTGTGCTTGGGGTGTATGGTCCCAGTCAGCACCAAGGTTAAAGGGACCCCCCTGAAAGGCAGACTTTTAAAAATCCAATATGGATTTCAGGGTCAGGTCAAGACACTCCGATGGAGTTGAGGTTCCACTTTTAGACTGTCTTATTTATCCCAGAGGAGCTCTGGTGGCCTAGTGCACAGGGAGTGTCACTGCTGGCCCGAAAGGCCACCTTTCTGGTGCTAGAATCCACCAGTGGCTCTGTGAGACACAGACAATCTCCTCTCATATGGTTTACAGCCTCAGAAACCCAATGATTTGTTTAAGGTTTTGTTCTCTTTTTTTTTAAAGTTTGATTTACATACAAACTGAGTGCCTTTGTTTTTAGACTATCCTACAGGGCTGATGGCCCATCAGCATTTGAAGAGTGTTTGAATGAATGAATGAATCTGTAAAACCAAACCATTATCACAAGCCCTTGTTGGTGCATGAATGCACCCAGCCTTGAGTGGAGGGTGCGTGGAGAGCTTCGGGTTTGCGGGTGCTGCATGCCCATCTTTGGGTCGTGGATGTGGAAGAACAAGATCTGAAGCAGAGGTCTGGGAGAAACAGCAGCGTGTTGATTCTGTTGAACCAGAAACCCCGGGAGTAGCATGTCCACATGAATGCGTTTTATTGTTCTGGGCTCACCTCCCAACACTCCCAGAGCACCTTTCTCATATGTCAACTCCTTCTGAACCCGTGTTGTCAAACACAGCATTGAGTTGTCCTCCGGACGGGGACAACATTGCATCAGCTCCGCTTAGCGTGGAGTAGACCAGGAAAGACTTCCAAGCTAGCTGGTTATTCAGGCCGCTCGCCCCAGCTGTGACTGTCAGCAGCTTCCTTCTGTTGGAGTGTAAGAAGTCCAAGCAGCCTTTCTCAGACGCTTCAGTGAAACATGGCCTGATCGCTTGCCCTTGTTAACTTCCCCTCAGAGGCTAGCGAGGAAACGAAGAGGAAGAAATGTGAGTTTTCCTCCTTCACATCAAAGAGAGACTGTTCACGGAAGACCTTTGCTTAGCAGGTCCAGTCTGTTTAACAGAAGAAGAATCCTTGATCTTCTCTAGAGCTTCCCTGGCCGAGAGCTGTGCTTGAGCATTTGCAGAAGAACACAACTCTAGAACATAGACTACCCTCTTGGGAGGGCTCCAGACTTTCAACTTCCTGTGAGCACTCGCTATGGACGTGCTGATCGATCAGAGCTCTGGTCATCAACTGAGGCCCATGCTACTCCCAGGGACAGCTGGCAATTTCTGGAGACATTTGTTTGTGATCCCTGCTGGCGGGAGGGGTGAGCGACTGTCATCTAGTGAGTAGGGATCAGGGATGCTGTTCAGCACCATAGAGTGTACTGGCGGCCACTCACAACAGGAAACTGTCCAGCCCCACAGGTCAGCCATGCCCGCCAGGGCTGGGATTGGAGAAGATGGAGATGTGCTTTTCAAGGCAGAGTGCAGGCAGGGCTCTGAGGAAGGGAGTTTGGTCAGTGACGGGAGAGGGGAGAAGTGCACTAAATGGATGTCTGGAGGAGGCATGCTGGGACCCAAGCTGCAAATCAACAAGAACAACACGCTACATGTAAGAACTTGGGGCTCTGGGGTGCTGCAGTGACTCTTAGGAGGTTTCGAGCAAGTCCTCAAACTTGCATTTGGCCCTATGGCCACTGGATGGAGAACAAGCTGGGGGAGAAAAAGGCAGGAGAGGCACTGGGTCTGGTAGGAAGTACCCAAGTTCACAGCTCTGAATCAAAGAATGAGGCATCAGAGGTCTGCAGCCTCCAGTGACTCCAGTGCTGCTGACTGTACCCTGCCTCATGGAAGCCTCGGATGCATCATAGTACAATTGTGCTGCATACTATTTTCAAAGGTTGATCTTTTGAAAGTAGATTGACAGGCCTTTCCTCCAAGGTGCCTCTAGTGAACCAGAATCCCCACCCTTGGGCTCAGCCCCCTCATGCAGGCTGACCATTTGCATCACACATTATATGCCTATGGTGAGTGAGTCTAAAACTCTGCCTGCTTTTTTGTGCGGCAGGGCCAGGGAGGGTGCACAGTGGAAAAGACCTGCCTTTAGAAACATGCAGTATCATCAGATGATGAATACAAGTCAAAGTGGTAGTAAGAGCCTGTTGCTGTGATTAGTAGTAAGGATTACAAATGCCTACAGCCATTTCCATGTTGCCTTTGTCTCCAGTCTTTCCCCTCCCCTTGTTGTGTACCATTGATTAAGATCCGACTGGCACAGGAGGGGAGCATCTGGTGGATTCGAACCACACACCTGTGGGATTGCAGTGCAGCTTCTTGCCATTAGGCCACCAGTGTTTCCCTCCATTCAATCTGAAGGAGACCTCTTAGCTATTTATTCAATACAACAGAAATAGCACCCGTGATAGACCAAGCAGGCCCAGGCACAGCAGCTCTGAAAATGCGCCTAGGAGTGAGTAAGAGAGGACGCAGGTTTGAGGTTCAGTGAATCGCCTCCTGCTGCTTAACTAGCTGTCTGATCTTCGACAGGACAAGTCTTTACCTCTCTAAGCTTCAGGTACTTCATCTGCGTACTAGAGCAGGATGCTAGCACTTGCAGTTGTATAAAGACTGTAGGGAGCAGAACAGGCACCTTAACACCGTGCCAGGTAAACCAGTCTCAGGCGCATAGTACCGGGAGCCCTGGTGGCGTAGCGTGTTGTGGGTTGGGCTGCTACCTGAAAGATTGGCAGTTTGAACCCAGCAGCCACACCTCAGGAGAAAGATGGGCAGTCTCCTCCCAGGAAGATTTACAGCTTTGGAAACCCAGTAGAGGGTGGGGTTGAATAGGAAGCGAACTGAAGGTAGATCACGCAGTGATGAGGTGCCCAGGTGACAGTGGTTAAGTTCTTAACTGCTAACGGAAGGCTTGATGTTCAAAGTCATCAGGGGGGAAAACCCTCACACCACACCTCACCCGCCCCAGGTGATTAGCTACTTTAAGCTAAACTCTGCTTCTGTGTCTCTGGTTCTGACTCATAGGTCCTCTGTCAAGTTTCCAAGGCTGTAAATCTTCTTTTACAGGTAGAGACAGCCTCATCTTTTCCCTTTAGAAAGGCTGATGGACTCGAACTGTTGACCAGTGTGTTACATACTAAACCACTAGGGCTCCTTCCCATAATGATTCAAAAACTCACACCCACTGCTGCTGAGTGTGTACCAACTCTTTACTGGGCTTCAGAAACTTAAGTCATAACAGGAGGAGACTGCTTATCTTTCTCCCAAGAAGTGGATGATGGATTCAAACCTGTGAAGATGTGTGGCTTTTGTGTTAGCCACTCAATTCACAATGGACTGTGTTCCCTCTGAAGAGTACAGCCTAGGTAACCCTGTGGAGTAGTCATTTACAGGGCTGGTATGATTTGGAGTTGACAGCATACAACAACGACGTCCAATAGCGAGATGCTTTCTCCTGCTCTGTGTGGCCCAGGAGCTCACAGCCAGAGCAGAGAACTTCAAAGAGAAAGCCCTTTAATCCCCTCATTTCCCTCAGAGTCAATTCTAGCTCATCCCTTCCTGGAACGGATGGCCAAGATGTATCGTTACTGCAAGAGCATATGCAAAGCATTATCCTGATTTTGTAAAAGAAGACACTTTCTATATTATTTATGAATATATAGTACAGTCAGTTATAACTAATGTGCATAAATATGCACATAGCCCAGAAATTTCGAGAAGGATGTGAAGCAAATGTTTCATGAGACTTGGCGCTGTGGAGCAGGATGGGGGTGGGGCTTAGACTTCTGGTGGTGACAGAGGCGGTTGTGCTCACTAAACATCCGCTCACGTTCTTTTCCTGGTGGTCTTAGTGTCAGGGAAGGGCTGAATGATTTGTTTTGACCATTGGACAGTGATACGTCTCCTAGTCACTTCTAGGCTTAGTGTGTCTTCAAGTATGTGTGAATTCTCCTCTTTGTCTCATGGGTTGCTGTGATGATTCTGGAAGCCGTATAGTATGGTGAGAGGAGAGTCCTTGTTGGTGGTAAGAAGCTGCACTGCAATCCCAAAGACACATGGTTCTAATCCACCAGCTGCTCTGTGGGAGAAGGAAGGATGATCTCCTCTCATGCAATTAACTGCCACTGGAGGGTCAGCTATGGGTCGGTTCCAACTCAGTGGTACACAGCACCAACAAGGAGTGATTCTGAGATTTCAGGGCTTATTTGTTACAGCAGCAATAGCACACCTATCCTGACTAACTCACACTTGAATTTGTATGTACTTCTTCTGTGCAGTTGGATTTTTCTCCATCAAGCATTTTTATCTCTTAAAATGTGTGCTACATAGTAAACCTTTCCTGTGGTGTAGGCCATTCCTGTGACTTGAGCCAAATTCTGTTAAGTGCATGGATTGTGACTCGTGGAGGTCCCAGCTTTGACAGTGTGTGTGTCATGGGGCTTTCAGTGAAATACTTTCTTTCTAATTTTTATTAATTTAATGAAAGTTTATAGAGACTAAGGGTTTCCAGTCATTCATTGTTGCACTTTTCTCCCTGCCCGCCCCTCCCCCAATTCACTTTTCTCCTTGATGAGTAAAAGAAAAACTCTTTCATTGCTATGCAATCCCTCCTCTCAAGTCCACTGCACTGTGCAGCCTTCATTCTGGACTCCTGTCATGACAATAATACCCAATCATATATCCCTTTTAAACAGTTCTCTCCCATCTGTTGCAATGCAGTATACATCACATCATTCCTCCCCTTCTTCTCTGTCTTCCCTCAACCTCAGTGTATATTTTTGAATTAGTCTAGTTTGATTTCTTTTTTGAGTGAAGGTTTTGAAGTCGTATTGATTTCTCATACAAGCATTCATAGACATTTTGTTTTATAACATTGTTTGCCACTGATTAAGCACAGTTAACACTCATGGTAACAGCAGTCAAGAAATGAAAAGGCATGTTGCATGGAGAAAAATCTGCTGTCACAGACCTCTCCAAAGCACAGATGTCCGGTATAAAGACTAAGGTGTGCCTGATGCAAGCCATGGTCTGTTCACTTTATTCCTGTGCTTCTGAAAGATGGGCAGTGAGGAAAGAAGGATCAATGCCTTTGATTTGTGGTGTTGGAGAAGAGTATTGAATATCCCATTGAGGGCCAAAGAACAGTCGAGTTTGCCTTGGAGAGAGTGCAACCATGGAGCTCCTTTGAGGCAGCGATGGTGAAACTTGGTCTCACATACTTTGGACATGTGGTCAGGAGGGGCCAGTCCTTGGGATGAGATATCATGCTGGGAAAGTGGAAAGTCTGAGAGAGGAAGATCTTCCTCAAGATGGCTTGACATAGTGACAGTAACAGAAGGCTTGAGCATATCTGAGATGGTGCGGATGGCTCAGGATAGGGCACGGGTCAGGTCTGTTCTTCTCAGGGTTACTGTGAGCTGTTGTCGAATTGGGCACCTCACAACCACAACAACAATGTGACTAATGAATCAGTGTCTAATCAGCCCCTCATTGTGTATTCCTTCCACTTTCTCCCACAAGGCAATGTTTATGGAAACAGGTGGCCGTGTCTTTCTCCTGTGGAAGCACTGGTGGGTTCCAGCTGCTGACTTTTCAACTAGTAGCCAAGTACTTAACTACTGCACCACCAGGCCTGCTTCTTATGACTTTGGAAACGTAACCTTCCTTAAAACACAGCTCGTTAAGCCTGGGAATCACCCGCTCATGGGAAATCTCAGTGTTCAGTGCCACTGGTGACCTCTGCGCTTGGGTATCTATCTGGCAGTTTGAAGGGCTTCTTGGAGTTTGGGGGCCTCTGGACCTCTCTGACTTGGAAAACAAAGGGGAGTAAGAACATCGGAGGATGAAATTGAAGGCAAGTTCTTTTTCCAGACTGCTCTGTACCAGCGGATGGGGACCGCCTCTCTTCTTTTCAGTGTCTTTATTCAGAATGATCCCAGCAGCCTATCTAATACCTATAAATAAACAGACTCTGACGGCTTGTCCCTCCCATGCAGCAAGTGTCAAAACACAGGCATGTCAGCGTCCCCAGGCCTGCATCTCCTGCTGGCCCTGCAGCCTCACCAGCATTCCCCTTTCCAGAAAGAGATCCTCTTAGTGGTTCCCTCAAAGGCATTTTCCGCGCCAGTCCCTGGCCACAATTTAAGGACAGAGTCAGCCAAGCACTTGTGAGGCCAAGTGGGATGAGAAGGAGGCAGAGAGAGGAAGCCATTTCTCAGTGCCAGCGGGATCGAATGAGAAGCGGCCTTTAAGAGGCTTGGATTTTTTTAAAGAATCACTCTCCTAATGGCATAAACTTGCCCTCTGCTCTTGGCAGGAGGAGAAGTTCTCCAAGTACAAATGCCAGGGTGCGTCTGCCGCTCCTTCTCATCCATTGAGTGCTCTGCATGTTGGAGTCCGACTTCTTCCCCATCTCTCCTGAGGCACTGGCCTCCCAAAGGCCGACAGGAATCTCCTAATGAAGAGACATGCAGAAGGCCCCAAACCTGCTGTTGAGTCAATTCTGAGTCATACTGACTGGATGCGACAGCCCCATTGGGTTTCCAGAGCTGTAAATCTTTGCAAAAGCAGGCGGCATCATCTTTTTCTCCCACCAAATTATTGCAGTAAACACAACAACAGATTCAACTCATTGCCATTGAGTTATGACTGACTCAGAGTTGACCCTCCAGTGAGTTTTTAGAGTCTCTAAGTAGCACAAGAAGAGATTTCTTAGATCTCTCTGGTTCTCTTGAATCAGCAGGGATTCAAACTGCCTGCCTTTGGGTTGGCAGCATAACTGCTTACCAGCAGGCCACTAGAACTTCCTTAGTAAACCCAGAGCCTCCTCAGCCCTGCTTCTAACCGTTCATCTGTGTTTGTCTTGTTAGCCTATTGCCTTCTTCATTTTATATTTTTGGACTCCTCCCCCCCCACAAAAAAAGTATTTGACTAAATAATTTTAATTTATCCATGTCTTGGTTTTCTTGGGTTGTTAAGGGATTTCAGTGACATTGAGCTCAGAAAGCACCAACCTCAGTGGCTGGTGTGTAAGCAGCAGTTGTTCAGCAAGGGTCCATTTGGGTAGTTCCTTCTCCCTGGCATGGGTTCCTCTTTGCGTGTCTTGGTTAAAGGAATCACCAGCCTCCAGAATCAATGACAATTCGATTTCTTGCTCACTGGTACTGAGTAGGAAACAACCCACTGACTTTCCATTAGGTGTCCAAGGCTGTAATTGTCAGAGGAGGAGATTGCTCATCTGTTTCCCATATGCTGGTGGATTGGAACCAACAGAGCGGTATGGCCTTTGGTTTAGCAGGGCAACTCCCTACATACTATGTCACCAGTTACCATCAAGTCACCTTCAACTCAAGTCAGCATCACAAGGTGGTGTCTGACGGTAGCTCACTAAGATGTTGATAGCAGAGAAAGCTGGGTGTGTTCTCCGTACTATTTTCTAAGCATGATCTCCCTTCCCAAGGACTGGCCTCTCCTAAAATCATGCCCGCAGTATGTGAGACGATGTTTCACCATCCTTGCTTCTAAGGAGCACCTTGGTCGTACCTTCTCCAAGATATGTTTGTTTGTTCTTTTGGCTATCTGTGGGACATTCAGTTCTTTCCTCCAACACCACAACCCAAAGGCATTGATGATTCTTCTGTGGGTCAACGAAGGAGATGAAGACCCTCAGTTAGATGGATTGATGCTGGGACTGTAACAGTGGGACTGTAACAGTATAGCAGAGAGAATAAAGACAGTCTAAGATAGGGCCAGGTTCAGATCTTTGTTCACTGGGTTGCTATGTGTTGTAGTCAATGCAATAGCACCTAAACCCAGCAAAAATTGTACTATTTGTGTAACTTTTCTGTAAGTCGAAAATGAGAAGTTAAACACACCTGCTCCCTCCACTGTATACACAGCTACCCCCTGTGCTGTCTACACACCTACCCCCTGCATTATCTACACACCTGCTCCCATGCTGTATATACACCTGCCCCCTGTGCTGTATACACACCTGCCTCCTGCGCTATCTGCACACCTGCCCCCTGCACCATCTACACACTTGCTCTCTCCACTATAAACACATCTGCACCCTGTGTCTTCTACACACCTGCCCTCTCCACGATAAACACGCCTGCACCCTGTGCTGTATACACAACTGCCCTCTGTGCTATTTACACACTTGCCCTCTCCACTATATACACACCTGCCCCCTGTGCCATATATATACCTGCTCCCTGTACCGTATACACACCTGGCCCCTGCGCTGTATACACACCTGGCCCCTGCGCTGTATACACACCTGGCCCCTGCGCCGTACACACACCATCCCCCTGTGCTATCTACACACCTGCCCTCTCCACATATATGCCTGTCCCCTGTGCTATCTACACACCTGCCCCCTGCGCTGTGTACACACCTGCCCCCTGCCCTATCTGCACACCTGGCCCCTGTGCTGTATGCACATCTGCTCCCTGCGCCATCTACACACCTGCCCCCTGTGCCATCTATACACCTGCCCCCTGTGCCATCTGCACACTTGCCCTCTATGTTATCTGCACACCTGTCCTCTCCACTATATACACACCTGCCCCCCCACTATATACCATCATTGCTGTTTGCTGCACCTCCTGATGTTATTACCCAGTACACCGCCCCCAGCTTGTCCTCCCACGCCGCACATATAAGACCTCATGACGCCTTTGCTCAAGACAGCACCCACCCTGCCGTTCCCAGCCTCTGATCTACCTCTAGCTATAGCGTGCCTCAGGTAAACCTGTACCCGCTGCCGATTCTGACTCATAGTAACCCTACAGGACACGGCAGACCTGCCCCCCGGGAGTTCCAGTCTTTATGGCAGCAGACTGCCACACCTTTATCCCTGGGAAAGGCTGGTGGCCTCAAACTGCTGACCCTTGGGCTAACAGCTTTAACTGTGCCACCAGGGCTCCTAAGGCACGGGTATTGGGAAAGGAGATGAGTGGCATGGCGCATGTGATTCTATGACGGCTGAGTTCATCCGCCCACCCCTCTGTTTTGGCTAAAAAAAAAAAAAGAAATTAAAATGCAGCAGCATCACTGGCAACATACACAGGGAACCACGCCCCTCCCGTCCCTCCCCAGCCCCCCGTGCTGCCGCCTCCCCACTTGCTCTGAGTTGGCATGTGACCTTGATGGTCCAGCCAAATGAGTTACTTGAGATGGAAACGTTAATTTATTTGAGCAGATGGGTGTCAGCGCTGCTCTGTAAAAAGGTGGCGGCTTGCCGGATTGGCCCAGAACGCTGCAGATGAAGTCCTGGCTGCACCGAGATCCACCAAGTGTGAACACCATCATATGCTAACAGCACTAAGGGAAATGCCTATTGAAATGGAGCCCTTCCAGAAAACAAGCCATTGCCCACCCACCCCCAACCTCAGGCTTTGTCTTCACTCAGTATTCTCTTGCCTCAGGCTTGCTGGGAATCTGTAAAACATGACGCTAATTTTCAAGGTGTGGCCCTCTGATCACTCCCTTGAGAATCATCCAGGGGCTTATGAGAAAGCTAGATGGGGACCCCCCTTAGATCTTGGGGGGTGCAGGCTCTGTACTTAACAAGCCCCTTTGGTCATTGTTATATATACTCAGTTTGGACTCTTGTTGCAGACATAGGGGAGAAAGTGGTGTAATGTACATTGGGATGTTAATCAGAGGTCAGAAGTTCAAGTCCACTAGCAACTCTGTAGGAGAAAAATGGGGCAGTCTCCTCCCATAGAGATTTACAGAACCTATTAAACAGGGTTACCATCCCCATGACCTGATGGCAGTGGGTTACTGACCAAGAAAATCTTGGAAAAATTTACACACACACACACACACACACACACACACACACACACACACACTCTTCTCTCATTCTTAGTTGTTGTCCAGCTCTCTGATGCATAGCAAGTAATTGGAAAACCATGGCCTGGATCAGGCACACCTTAGTCTCTAGACTGACATCGTTGCTCCTCAGTACTCTGGAGAGTTTCCAGAAAGTAAATTTTCCCAGTGTAATTCATCTTTTGATTTCCTAACTGCTAGTGGCAAGAGGGTTGATTGTGGAGCTGAGCAAGTAGAAATGGTTAACAACCTCAGTCTCTTCTCCATCTATCATGGTGCTTCCAGTTGGCCCTGTAGTGGGGATCTTTGTCTTCTTGATGTTGAGCTTCAATCCATATTGAAGGCTATGGTCCCTGACTTCCTACAGCAAGCACTTCAGGTCTTCCTCAGTTTCAGCAGGCAAGGTTGTGTCATCTGTGTATCGCAGGTTGTTGATGCCGCATT
The DNA here is from genome assembly GCF_000299155.1 of Elephantulus edwardii. NCBI lineage: Eukaryota > Metazoa > Chordata > Mammalia > Macroscelidea > Macroscelididae > Elephantulus > Elephantulus edwardii. The sequence goes on along the minus strand of NW_006399839.1, from coordinate 2,354,296 downwards.
CCTCCTCATAAAGCCCAGCCTCCCTAATGATCGTTTCCGCATATAGATTGAGAAGATACGGGGACAGGGAGCTCTGGTGGTCTAATGGTAAGGAGCTGTGCCGCCAACCCAAACCCAGTGCAAAGTCTTTGGGAGAAAGATGGACAGTCTCTTCCTGTGAAATTTACACCTTCTGAAACCCACTGGAGGGGCAGCTGAGTCAATTCTGACTTGAAGGCACATAACAACATATATGATACATATACAGACACACAGTACACATGCATATGTAGCTATGGAGTATGGTGGTGTAGCGCACAGGGAGCTGGTCTGCTAATTCAAAGGCCTCATGTTTCTGATGGTTCAAATACACCAACCACCCTAAGGGAGAAAGAGGGACAATCTCCCATTACAGTTTGTACCGGTGTATTAAGAGTTTTGATTGTGCATACACACACACACACACACACACACACACACACAACATACATACACACACATATGTGGTGGTTGGGTGGTGTTGAGTCCATTCTGATTCATAGTAACTGCATGTGACAAAGGAGAATTGCCCCACAGGTTTTCCTAGGCTGCTGTCCTTACAGAACCACATTGCCAGGCCGCCTTCCGTAGAACCGATGGGTGGGTTCAAACTGTCAACCTAATTGTTAGCAGCCAAGTGTGTAACAGTTGTTCCACTGGGGCATTTTCTTCTCCTCTATCCCTGTTTTTTTCTCTTTCTGTCACTAACCCCTCTCAGGATTTAGGGTATTTTGAAAATTGTGTTTCTTTCTACTTTCCTTGACTTCTTCAGCTTCTGTGATTTGAAAAAAAAAAAATCACTTTTGTGATGAGAAAGAAATAAACAAAGAGAATAAAAATATATAACAAAGAGATGATTTGTGCACCAGCAGAGCAAGAGGCATTTGGAAATTTCAGGGTTTTTGGAGGCCCGGCCCCTCCTTGGTACCCCCCCCAGCCCTGTCCTTGGCACTGAACTTGCTCTCCTCAGACGCCCTCCCCGCTCCCCTGCCTCCCCCGCCCTGACTGCTGCCTTCTCTAAGTGTTACATCCAATTTTCTCTTGAATACATGTAGTGAGGAAGCCTCAATGACTTCCCCAGGGACCTTCCTTACGGGGAAGCAGCTCCACGCGAAGATTTATGGAACGTCTGTAAAATATGTGTGTAGAAGCCCTCTACATGGTGATTGCAGCCAAGGGCGGGGGGGCGGGGGGCGGGGAGAAAAACGGACAGTTTCTTCCTCGTCAGTCTCACAGAGCCCTTTTCCACCCCCTTCTTTCTTTCCTCCTTCTTTATGGGTTTTTAAAATTAATTAATTTCCCCCCCTCCCTTTGTTAGGAATTCTTGGCACAGACACAAGCCCCGGAGAAGGGAAGCGTTGCCCACGGGCTGGATGTCCAAACTGTCAGGTTTTCAATCCCGAGTCTCTGGGGGCCAGGCCAGATTTCATGTGCTTCCCATGAAGCGGGGAGCGGGTGCCCTGTCAGTGTTGGCAACACCGGGAAGTATTATTAGGACTGCCACCGCCGCCTCTAACAGCCTCCGCACCGCTGGCAAGCGCCATATGGCCCCAGACAGCTCTGCCCTGGGCTGTCTGCACACCCAGAGCCATTTTCAGGATGGAAGGAATGGAGGTGTTCACCACACTCTGCAGGAGCCCCCTTCACCTCCAGCGTCCTTGCCGAATGCAGGAGCTTCCACTGGGCATCTGGCTTTTCTCAGCCATACAGGTCCAGCTCCTTCCTCCCTCCCACAAGCTTGCCCTGGAGACAACGAGCTGCCCAGAATCCCCCCGACTGGAGGAGGAAACTCTCTCCCCACGGGAAATTTGGGCCCTGTATCCTGCTTTCTTTACTAACTCGCCTTGGGGTCTTCCTTGACCTCAGTGTCATCATCTGGAAAGTAAAACTCAAGGGAAATCGGTGAAGCTGAGAAATAACATGCAAACCAAACCCAAACCCACTGCCATCAAGTTGATCCTGCCTCATAGTGGCCCCATGGGGGAGAGTAGGATCACCAGGGAGGGTGCATCTTTCTGGAAGCAGACTGCCCCCTTTTTCTCCCCCAGAGTAACTGAGAGTCAGAACCACCGTCCCCCTGCTCAGTAGCCCAGTGCCTAACCCACTGTGCCACCAGACATGTACATGTAAACCAAGGGTTGTCAACTAGAAAAGACTTAGTCACTGCCTTTCCCACCACGGCCTCCAGACAGATGCTCAAACCTCGAGTTCTTTCTGGTTTCCCACCTGGGACTCCCTTGCTCATTTCCATCAAGTTGGAGCCAGCTCGAAGCTGACCCCCCCGCAGGGTTTCAGGCAATGTAAATCACAGGGAGGTGACGAGATTGCTTATCTTCCTCCTGCGGAGCAGCTGGTGGATTTGAACCATGTGCCTTTTGGTTGGCAGTATAACTCTTTATCAACTAGGCCACAAGAGCTCTCCCAGCACCGGAGGAGGAGAATGCTAAAAGCACCAACTGTTGTTGTTGTTGTGTACTGTAGAGTCAGAACTAAACCATAGCTGACCCTCTGGTGGGTTTTCATAGGAGGTTAATCACAGGAGGAGGTTGCTCATTCTTCTCCCATGGAGCAGCTGGTGGCCTCAAACCATGTGCCTTTGGGATTGCAGCACAGCTTCTTGCCACTAGGCCACCAGAGCTCCCTACAGCTTCAATTGGATGCTGCTAAATACCCTCCAGTGCACAGGATGGCTCCCCATGACAAATGCTGAGCCAGCCCTAACTGTCAGTGGTGCTAAGGTTAAAAAACCCTAGTATAAAGGGCTTGTCAAGCACTTGTCAGTTCAGGCGGATTGAATGAAAAAGGGCAAGGCATTGCTGGTGCACCTGTTTGGTGTCTGGTGAGTGCATCTTGTGCACAGGGACCTCTCTTCTGCCCAGGAGCCTTGCATGTTGCCCTAACACTGAACAGGTTTCAGGGCAACGTTCAGTCTAAGAGAAACTAGGAACAAAGGCCTGGGGGCCGACATTTGAAAACCAGCCAGTGAAAACATCAGGGATCCCAATGGTTCCGTTAGCAGCCAGTCATGGAAATAGCTCACAATTGGACATAATTTCATCCCATGCTTCATGGGATGGCTGTAAGTCAATGCCAGACTTCGTTGAACTAGCAATACAATAGGGAGCTCCAGGGGCCTCTTCTAGAGGAAGTTGTACTCCTAACCCATGCTTCTCTGCCAGTTAAATCCTCCAGTTGCTCCTCAGGAGAAAGATGGGCAATTAGTCTCTCTTGATGATTTTACGGCCCTAGAAACCTAGTAGATAGTCAGCTATGAGTTGGTTTCTCCTGGACAGAAATAAGGGGTTGTTTTTTTAATAATGACAGGATTTGAACACACAGAAAGTATAGTCAATAAGCCTTAGCTGTTATTAGTAAAGCCCAGATAATTGGTAGTTGCTTCCTGGAATACCACAGAGGAATCTAAAGCTGCACACCAGCTCGGCTCGACAGACTGTCATGATTGATTAGCAATGTCTGCCGCGGGCATGGCAGGGGGAAGTGGCAGCATGAGTGCAGTGTGTCTTCTGACCCTGGACTGTATGATGTCGAGCATCTGTTTCTGCGCCGACACTCTGTGATTCTATTGCTCTGATTCCACGAGTCTGTCTCTGAAGTTCTAGAGTCAGCATTATTTACAGAATATTTAAGCAGCCCAGGTTCCTGCAGGCTCGCTTGGCAGGCTGGTGAGCCGAGAGCCAGGAAGATGGAGCTGGCTCCGTGCAAGGTGGAACAGACAGCTGCTCACACGAGGTGGTGCGGGCTGATGAGGCACGTCTCGCTGTCCCCCCACCGGATCTTCCCCATCTTTCATGGGCGAAAGGTATTACCATTAAAGTCACTCTTTTGGATTAAAACATTGTCTCCAAGGGGCCTTTGTTTAAATGCACAAATAGATCCTGGATGGATTGGGCATGTAATCCACCCTCATATGTTAATGCATAAAACTAGCTATCCAGGGAGCTCTGGTGGTCTGAGTGGTAAGGAGTTACACCTCTAACCCAAAGGCAGGTAGTTCCAATCCATCAGCTCCTCCATGGGAGAAAGATAGGCAGTCTCTTCTTGTACTAATTACAGCCTCTGAAAACCAACTGGAGGGTCAGCTGTAAGTCAGTTCCAAGTCAACAGTACACACAGTAACAACAATTGTTACCCAGCAGAACAGAGCAAAGACAGTTGATTTTTGAGGTTGGGGGGGGAGGGGAAAGAGTAGCTTGTAGGGCAGAGGTCAGGATCATGGCCTTGGACACCTCCAGGGGAGGCTGCTGTTCACACAGAATGAGGGAGACTGTGTCTTGGGGAAAGTGCAGCTAGAGTGCTCCTTAGAAGCAAGGGCAGCGAAGCTTTATCTCTCACACTTTGGACATGCAGCTAGGTGAACCTATTCCTTGGAGAGGGACATTATGCTTGGAAAGAGAGAGGGTCAGCGAAGGAGAGGAAAACCTCCAACCAGATGGACTGACACAGTGACTGCAGCAATGAGTTCTGGTGTCAGAGATGAGGAAGGCACAGGATAGGGCAGGGTTCAGGTTGGCTGTTTATACCGTTGCTATGAGTCGTTCTCGACTAGATAACACCTGATGACAACAAGAAGAGTCCTGGTCTGCCACTGATCAGCCAATGAAAACGTCGTGAAATGAAAACTTTTATTGGTTTTAAAGCAGGAGTTACCATGTCCCAAGCACTTGCTCAGGCTTGAGCAAGACCATTGGCTTCCTTGACTCTAGGGCAGATGGCAGTGGGTGGAACTTCTTTGTAAACCTTGCCACAGTCCATCCCTCATGCCGGTGCCAGAATTCTCTATCTGGGAATTTCTCTTGAGTACTGAAGTCCTCTGTGGCTCCCCAGGGCCCACTGAGCTGAGTTGGAGAGCCTTGAGGTGAACCCCAGTCTTGCCTCCTGAGTCACTTGATTTCCTGCACACCTACCAGCTAGTGACTGCGTGGTGACCTCACATGCATTCTCCTCCTCCTTTTGTGTTTGAGAAGGAACTTTCTAGAACATATTCTCAAGAAAAGAAACCCATTTCTTCCAGTACGTTCAAGTTGGGTCAACAGTGAAGGAGTTTGTCAGGCTAACTTTAGTGTTTTCAAACATACCTGCTTTCAGGGAGTTGGTGCTCAGGAGATGACCACCTCTCAGTGCCAGGAGGAGCCATATCTGTCCCTGAGCCCCTCGGAGCCCTGCAGACTGAGAGGTACATGAGAACACCCTAAATTAAAACAAACCTTACTTTCAACCTGTAATCCATACTTTCCGAAACTGTTTCAAGTGCACCACGCAACAGATCCCTTCTGTCCTTCAGAGGAACAGGTAGGAGAATTTGTGCCCATTGGACAGGTAGAAAAACTGAGGCATAGGACAGAGCTCTCAATACTCAATAAAGAAAGGTGGGGAGAGGCAAGCACAGTGATGGTTAATGTCTCATGGTGAGTTGATGACTGACTTTTCTCTGCTGTTTCTGTTCGTTCATTTAGACATCATTCCTTGGGTAATTATTAAATGTTTGGCAGTGCTGGGCATTTAGTCAGTTTCACAGGGGTGATTGTAGATCCCTCTGCTAAATTCTTTATCCCCCCAACTATCCTTCGAGGTGTGGTTACCGTTACTGCACCTGTGATGTGGATGAGAGGCGAAGACTTGAAGAGGGAGTAAGCAATCTGCCCATGGTCGCTTAGCTAGCAAGGAGGGTGCAGTGGGGCTGGGCCTTAGCACACCAAGTCTGCACTCACTACCTGTTCTGCCTTTATGGTGCTTACAATCTTGCAAGGAGAGAAACTGTCCATTTCCCTTAAGCTCATCATTTGCCTCAGTGGCTCTCAAGCTGATACTTCTCAATGAACAGCCCTCCAAATAGGAGGGAAAGAGCCTGAGTGTTTATTGAGCGCATACCGTGGCTGAGGTAGTCCCATGATAGACTTCTCATCTCCCTGTGGGAGAGCTGGGTGCAGTTCCTGGCCACCAGTTGTCCCTGTCAGGGGAATCTTGCATGACGCTATGATACTAAGCAGTTTTCCGTGAGGTTTTCAGAGCAAAAGATAGACTAGGAAGAAAGGCCTGATGATCTGTTTCTGGAACTCAAGTCAGTAGAAATGCTGTGGCCATCAGTGGTCCCATCCCAAGCACACAGGACGATAGGGACTGATGGACCCAGTGTCATCTCCTTCCGGTGCCTCCGTGAGGCAGGACTTGTGACAGCACATGCCAGGGACATCTGTGAATGCACCCCATAACCACCGGGCAAAGTCACTGTGGTTGTGCCCAGAAGACATTCAGTGTCAGTGGTTGTGGTTGGTCAGAAGGGGCCCAGCTGTTGGACTGTTGGCCAGGGCTGCAGCTAACTCGCTTTTCTGCCAGCGCATTGAGGTTGCCCAGTGGAGCGATGGGAGCAATACACCTCCCAGGAGCGGCATAACCGCAGGAGCAGGTCTTGATCTTAAGGACAATTTCTCAGGACAGAAGCCAGGAAACCAAGTTCTCCACCCCAATCCAGTTTGGAGACAAGAATGACGGAGGCTGAGTTGACAACGGCCAGCAGGTGGCGCCATGGCCTCGGTTTAGCAAGGACAGTGGGAAGGTGGAAAGGAGGGGGGGAATCCAGAAGGAAAAAAAACCCAAACAAGTAGTGGAAAACAAGAATTTAAAAGAAGAACAATTTGTTCCAAAACATTTGCCTTGTAACGGGGTCATCTATAAATTCTGGGATTTCCTGTTTGCCGCTCGGCAGGCAGGCGGGCGGGCGGGCGGGAAGGCGACACTCCTCTTACAGGCTGGAAGCATCATTGCAGCGCAGCCCACGAGCTGGCCTCCCCTGGCCCAGATTGGCTCTGAAATGTCCCAGCTTTTATGCCTTAAGCCAGATCTTGTGACAGCAAGTGTCTCCTTGAGCCCTGCTCCAATTTCCACAGGGGCTGGCGGGGGGGTGAGATCATGGTCATTTTTGAGAGAGAGGCTGGATTCATGCACTCCTGCGCGCTGTGCCATGGGGCTTGTCCTGAGGCTGAAAACAATAAATTAAAGAGCTGGAGGTGGCCCTTTTCAAAAGAAAGAAGCTGTGACAGTCAGTATATTGAGGATGAAGACATTTCTTTGTAAAAGAAGTGTGTGTGTGGGCAGAATCCTTTTTAACTAGCCCAGTAACACTTGAACCAAATCCAAAAAACTCCACGCTGACCATTTGGTTGAGAGATGTGATCCAGCTTTTCTCTGCCCAAATTACTCCATCGCGGGCTCAGAGCAGCCAGGCAGCCGGGCAGTGGAGAGGGCAGGGGGCTTTGGAATCAGCTGTCTCGCTAGCTGTGTGACCTTGAATGAGCAGTTTACTATCTCTGAGCTTCTGTTTCTCCCTCCAGTACGTAGGAGGCAGTAATACTTATCACACTGGGAACACAGCAGAAGATTCAAGGATCACCTGGGTCCAAGACCTGGGTATACCAGCAGCCCAATAAAAGCAAGCTCGCTTTTCTCTTATAATTGAAGTTTCCAGGAGCTGTGTGCATTGACAAAAACATATGAAGAACATCAAGACCCTAAGATATCTTCTGAATTTACAGTATTTCCCTTTGTCTCTGCAGAAGGAGCCAGGGGGCATTGCCTACTATGTTCTGTTCCTAGCCATCACACCGCATATACAGCCTCTACCTGTTTCTCAGCGGATCCTTGTGTATTGCTAGGATACTGCACAGGTTTCAGCCAGTTTCTAGACTAAGGAAAGAGCCCTGGTGGCACAGTCATTAAGTGCTTCCTTGCTAACTGAAAGGTCGGTGGTTTGAACCCAGCTACTCTTTGGAAGAAAGATTAACAAACAGCTTTGGGATTCCTTTAGGGGGTGATTCTCTCTGTCATGAGCGGTTGCTAGGAATTGGAATCAAACTAACACAGTGGATTTGATTTTGAGGTTTCCTAAGTAAGACAGACTAGGAAGAAAGGCCTGCCAATCTACTTCTGCAGCCAATGAAAATCCTTTGTAGCTAAACATTTGATTTCATTCTTGATTGTTTAAGACTCTCTCCCATTGTTATCGAGCCAGACCTGACTCAGAGCTGATCCTCCACTGGTTTTTTGAGGCTGTAAGTCATGTGGGAAGAGATTGTCCATCTTCCTCAAAACTGCTGGTGAGTTCGAACCCCCAGACCGATGTGGCCTTTAGGTTAACAGTGCAAAGAGAGCCACCAGAGCTCTCTTTTCTTGAGGGAAACTTCCTAAAAATAGAGTTAAGGATTTGACTTGATGGACAGGTGTGGTACAAGTTGTCAAATTCACCTAAAAATGTTATACCAGTTTTTAGTCTCATAAAAATGATATTGTTGTTGTGTACTGTAGAGTCGGAACAGACCTGTAGCTGAGCCTCTGGCAGGTTTTCAGAGGCAGTTAATTCCACAGGAAGAGATTGCCCATCCTTCTCCTGCGGGGTAGTAGCTGGTGGCCTCAGACCACGTGCCTTAGGGATTGCAGCACAGCTTCTTGCCACTAGGCCACCAGAGCTCCCTAAAAACTATACTAGAGTGTCACTTTCTAAGCATTCTTATCAAACTAAGTTGTTGTTGGTTTTTTGTTTTAATAACTCAAACCCTTCTAATTTGATCTTATGTTTCTTGGTGCTATCCAATTTCATTGGTTACTTGTGAATTTGAGCTTATTTAAACCATTGGCTCTTTGTATTTTTTTCTTACGCTTCATGAAAAATGGGTTTTCTGATGACGGAGAATTGGAGACCTGTATCAGTTGAGAGGGAACCCTGGAGGCTTAAGGCAAAGAGTTTTGCTGCCAACACAAAGGGATGTAGTTCGAATCCACCAGCTTCTCCAAGGGAGAAGAATGGACAATCTCTCATACGATTTTCAGCCTCTGAAAACTCCCTACAGGGACAGTTATGGGTCAGTTCCAACTCATCTTGATGGTACATAACCAAACAATTTGTTGGGCTTGGTTCAGGTTGAGATAGTTTCTCAGCAGATATTAATTATTACTATCCTTCAATCACATTAACTTCACCTGTGATCATACTAAACGTCCTCTGGGTCAGGCATTTTGGTGATGCATCCACAATGCATCCTCTGACCGCTGTCTAAAGCAGATTCTAACTGGGCGGCTGCATCTTGCTGCCTCCTCTGCATTCAGCCCTGTGCTGTGATCTTGGAGCCTGGGCCTTATTCTGAGATAGGGAGGGCTCCTCGCGGTAGACTCCTGCCTTGTTCTGCCCTACAATCTCTGGCCAGGACGGCCCTCCCCATGGCACGTGCAGGGCATGTGAGATGCATCTGGAGACTCCATCAGGAAGGTGCACTCAGCATTCCTGGACAACTGTTGAGACCTTTCGCAACCATTGCAACATGTTTGGCCAGGGCTCGGGGTACAGTTTGTGGCTGAAAAACAGAGTTTTTCCCTGAATAAGTCAAGCTAGCCTGCCTGGGACCGCGTCCACGAGAGCTGGATGGTCTGGTCCCAGCAAATTGAAACAACATGGGCACCAGCCCAGATACATTTTTTGTTTGTTGTTTTTTTAAACCAGTATTTTTGTTGTTTTCATCCCCTCACTTCTCATTTACCCCCAAACAAGCTCTGAATGGCAATGTGTGAGAACTTAAAATGCAATCAAACAGTTGTTGGGTATTGCAGTCTAAAAGTCCTCTCGCTTCTGGTTGGCATCACTAGGTTAGGCGAGGTTCATTTTATCCTTGGGTCTGCAGACTCGTGAGGGTTCATGAAGCTATGCTGAAGGTATACCTTAGGTGGCCCAGGAACCGCTGCTCTGTCCTTCCATACCTGAAGCCACTCTGATGGAAACGACAGCAGGCTCAGCTGGAGGTCCTCCTGGTCTTGGAACAGGTGGTGGCTTTAGGGAGCCACGGGATGGCACCCCAGCTGGGTCTGCTTTATCTACCTGTGTGTGTCTCAGGCAGTTTTGCTTTTGGAAGCACAGGGGATAGTGACCTTGGTAGTTGGAGGATTGAATATGTGAGAAAAGTAACTCCCCAGCCTCAAGGCACATCCTTCCCAAGCCCCATTATCCAGCATGTCTATTGTTTTATGCCTTTGAGTTGGAATGACTCATAGCTGACCGTTCAGAGGGTTTTCAGAGGTTCTCCCTCATATGAGAGATTGCCCATCCTTTTCCCTCGGAGCAGCTGGTGGACTTGTACCACCTCCCTTTGGATCGGCAGCACAACTACTTACCAGTGGGCCACCAGAGCTCCATTTTCCAGCACAGTATTTACTTATATTTGGAACGACTCACTTGTAGTTGCCTGCCTCTCTCAAAAGGAAAGCTTGTATTCACCACTTAACACCTAATGCCTAGATCTGCATCTGGCACATAGCTACTCCCTCCCAAAACACAACAAAAGAAAACAAACCTATTTAATGGATCCAGCTCATGGTGTAGAACTACCTCATAGGGTTTCCTAGTCAAAATCATTGCAGAACAGACTGCTACATTATTTCTTTCATGCAGCAGATAGTGGGTTGGAACTGCCAACATTGCACTGAACAGCTGAGCATTTAACCACTGAGCTGCCAGGGCTCCTTGGGCACATAGTAGGTGTGATTTGGCATTTATTGTGACTGTGCACATAGACCCCCGTCAATGCTGATTGCTTGCCTTCCTCCCAGCCCTTTGGGACCCTCTCTGTGAGCTGCTGTGGCTTCAGACTCCCCTCGGGGTGGAGGGCATTTGAGAAGGGTCTTGCTGCTCCTTTGGAACTCCATTCAAGGCCCTCACAGTGTTTTCTAAACATCAGTGATAGAAAGAATGGGCTTCTTCTGGGACAGGTGGCATGGGAGATACCTGAAGAAGATGAAACCAAGAGAAACCAAGTCTGATCCGGAAGTGAGAAGAAGGTGGAAGCGCTCAGAGACCTCACTGGCCCAGTGATGTCCACGGACAGCAGAGATTCCTGAAAATGGGCCCCTCCTTCTCCAAGAAGCCCTTCCCTCTGCCGGTACCCTCCTGTGCCCCAAGGCAGGACATCGTTTTCTCTATTGGCAGAGATCCCTGAATCAAGCTCAGATGATGTTTTCCACTGCCAGGCACTCTTAGCTTGGAGTAATCGAGCCCACATTTAGCAGAGATATTGAGTCTATGAGCTATACAATACTCATGCATACGTATTCAGTCAACCAGTTCCTTTTAAGCATCTATGCAGATGGGTGAATGAGGGTAGGTGTCTTAGAAGAACGACACTTACACTGATACCTAGAACGCATTCAGTTGTAGGTTGTACTAACCCCAATAGAAGAGGATAGGCATAAAGAGAATGCTCACAAACCAAGCAAATCCTGGAATACATTGGCTTCAGGAATGGCTGGATCAAGGTGCTTCAATAAGAACTCCACCTCTTGGTCTTACTTCTCTCTGTATTGTTTTCATTTTCTCCAATCACAGGCAATATTTTTCCCCATTTGGGTTGATAAAAGTAAGAATTCCAAGGGCCAGTTCACAATCTTCTCCAGCTGCTCATGTGTTTAATTTAGCTTGTATTTACTGAGTAATCAGTGGCTATCAAGTCACTCCTACTCATTGTGATCCCCTGTATGTCAGAGTTGAACTATGCTCCAGAGTTTTCAGTGGTTCAATTTTCAGAAGTAGATTCCAAGGTCTACCTTCTTAGGTCCCTCCAGGTGGACGTGAACATCTAACTTTTTTGTTAGCAATGAAATGTGTGAATCATGCATACCAGCCGGAGAATTCTAACTGAAAAGGTAAATTTAAAAGTTTGAGGCCATCTGGAAGTACCTGCGCCATCCCCACAATCTCTGCTCTTTTCGAACCCATTGTTGCAGACACTGGACCAGTTAGTTCATCTGACTGAGGTATCAGTGTCCCTGGAAAAGGAAGAAAATGGGAGCTGTGTCTTGTGCATGAGGCCTGGGGAACAACAGGACAGAGAATGAGATTACTTGTCATTTTATGGCATTTGTACCGTTTGGCTCTTTTAAACCACACTCATGTAGTTTTGAAAACATTAAAATGGAAAAACTGTTAGCATTTGGCCAGACCCCCCACATTGACCACCTGGCCCTTTCCTGGTCATATCCCCCCATTTCATAGCATTGGAGTAAGAGCATGCCACAGTCACAGAAAAGATCTAAAGAGTCCTCAGAAGAAGTTGTGGAAACGCTGGATTAGACGCATTGAAATGGATCTTTGCTGGAGGACTTTTGGAGCGTTTAGTACAAAGCATGCATGCGTGAGTGTGTGCGTGTGGAACCCTGAGGGGCTGTGTACACAGAATTAGAATAGGCTGTGGGCTTTGAAATGTAGTGCATGTGTGTGTGTGTATACCGTCTCACTTGTGCACACAACACTCACAGGTGCTTGAATACGCATGTGCTGTCTTATATACATGTGCTTGTGTACATATACACACATTTGTGAACATAGCCCTCAAACTTACATATACGTACATACATACATATACAGAAAAACACACACACATAGTTTTTTCCAGCACACACCACAGCACTATTATCCCACTCCTAACAAACAGATTCATCTTGGAGAGGATTAAACCAAGCTACTCCTTGGAGGCAAGGATTCTGGGACTTCGTCTGACATACTTTGGACATGTTGCCAGGAGGGATGGGTCCTTGGAGAGGGACATCATGCTTGGGAGGGTGGAGGGACAGCACAGGAGGAGAAGGCCCTCTATGAGATGGATTGATTCAGTGACTGGGGTAATCGGGATGGGTGTGTCAGAGGCGGTGCGGTTGGCGCAGGATAGAGCAGGATTTAGGGCTGTTGTGCATAGGGTTTCTATGAGTCACAAATGACTCGATGGCACATAACAACAACAACAATGCTTAACGAAATATATTCAAACACAGTTTCATCACTTTACAATGAAGGTGTCTGAAGCCCAGAGAGGGGCAGTGACCATCCCAAGGTCACACAGCATGACAGAGATAAGGCTGAAGTGAAAATCCAGTTCCTTGTCTCCGTCCCTAGTAAGAGCCGCTGCTTGCAGACTATGACTGGTTAACGATCAAGACGGCATCTACTTCTTACTCCACGGCAGGAGCTTCTAACCTGCAAACAAAGTTACCTGGCAAAGCAATTGGTACTCTCCTGAACACAGATTTCTGAAAGGGCAAGTGGGTTCTTGCGACTATGTGTTATATATGACAGAAACCAAAAGAGAGATTTATTGACTCGTGTGTGGGAGGAGGTGTGGCTTCAGGCATGAGTGGATCCAGGAGCTGAAGCAATGTCATCATTCATTCTCTCTCTCTCTCTCTCTCTCTCTCACACACACACACACACACACACACACACACACACACACACACACACACACATTCTCTAGAGTAGGAGGGTAGGATCAACTATTCCTTAATCACAAGACAAAGGACAGAGTCCCCAAAGGCAATAAGCAAAAAGAACCCCTTTTCCCACTATAATGACTTAGCTTTGCTCCTTCTCCGCTGAATTATCATCACCAGACATGCAAGTAAATGCTGTGATGTTTGGATGGAGGGAATGGAAGGTGCTGGCCACCCTAGCCCAGCCATAGTTGACCAAGCGGAACCAGAAATGACTTCCGTTTCTCTGTGTTTCTCTAGGACCTTCCTCACGCTCCTGAATACTTAATTTCCTACTTCTCCACTCCCACCACCACAAAGAGACGGTGGGAATTCTGAGGGACCCCAGATTATTCTTCTTTGCATTCACTGCAGTAGCACAGAGGTGCACAGAGTAGGTGCTCATTGAATGTTCATTAATCATAAATCTCACTTAGGGATAATTGTATGGTGGGTATTTCTTAGCAATTTGTTGAATGGATGGATGGATGGATAGATGGAAGAAAGGAATAATGGGGAGATTAATGGATGTATAAATAGATGGTTATATGAGTGAATGGGTGGTTTGTTGGATGGATGGATGGTTTGATGATTGGTGGATGGCTCGATGAATCATTAGATGGTTAGATATATGGATGGATGAATGGTTGCATGATTGGGTGATCAGTTGGATGGAAGATAGATGGCTAAATGATTGATTGGTCAGATGGATGGATGGATGAGTAGGTAAATGGTGGATGGATGGATGGATGGATAGATGGATGGACGGGTGAGCTGATGGATGCTGTCTTAATCATCACTCAAGCACAGATTCATATACAGCATCTGTCAAGGGCAGACAAGGCTCATTGATTCTTTGATATTCTGACTACCTGCTCTCTGTGACACTCCCTTCTCAACATTCATTTACAGTGTAGGGATGTTAATGCTAATTTGCCCAGTGGGTGTCCATTCTGATTCTGTTTATCACAGAGGAGAATGCAGAGGACAAGGGTCCAGGTGTCTGCTCAGACAGAGAAGGAAACTATCAAGCAGTCAGAGATGTGTGCCCTCCCCAAGTCCCGCAGACGCACTTGCTGCAGGTGGTGAAGGTGGCAGAGCTAGCCCTCGTGTCACAGTTTCCTGGTTCTGTGGAGAAAGGAAGGTTTCTTATCATCACTTATCTCAGCCGTGTAACATTATGTCCATAAATGTGTTGCCTGGAGAGGTTAAGCTCCCGTCCCGCCTCTGCTTCAGATCTTAGTCACCTAGCAGGGTGCACACTGCTGCAGACTTCCCCTGGGTTCATCTGACTCCCCTCGCTGTTGCCCTCACGCCTCCTGGGAAAGAGGCCAGCTCAGTGGTCAGCCTCCAAGGGAAGCCCTCCTGGGAAACCAGCACAGAGGGAACCACCTGCGCTTGCGGGCTCTGGGGCCACCGGCCGGCTTGGCAATGGTGCAGGGGGGCCCTTGGAATCCAGAGGGCAGAGCCCAAGGCTCAGGCCACCACCTGCTGCACATCACATCGTCACTTGAGTATCCGTTCTTGTGAGGTTAAATAGAATGTTCGCTGGGTGCTGTGAAGAAATGCTGTTTGCTTCTGTTTCTGCCACATTTTCTGTGAGGTGTCGGGCAAAAGCAGCAGTAAACAAGAGTACCTTCAGTCCCCCCTCCTCCGTGCCAGCCTCTGCTGCTCCTGTGAGGCTGCTGTTACTAGCCTCTCTTGGTGGAGGCCCCAAGGGGGTCCAGGGCCTCGTCCCTGCTCAGACAGCCACGGAGGGGCAGAGCCAAGGTTCAAAGCTCCACTCCCTGCACATCCCCAGCGGTCTGGTGTGGCCAGGACTCCACAGATGCGCACTGCTGCTCTATTTTGGAGTTTAATCAGTGCAAAGCTGTCTTAATCTCCTAGAGCTGCTGTAACAGAAACACCACATGCATTTAAAGCAAACTCAGTGCCATCAAGTTGAAACTGCCCCATAGCTGACCCTCCAGAGGGTGTAATTTGCAGAGGCTGTAAATCGCACGAGGGGAGATTGCCCATCTTTCACCCTCGGAACAGCTGGTAGATTTGAACCATGTGCCTTTGGGTTGGCAGCACAGCTCCTTACCACCAGGCCACCAGAGGATCTAGACCTTGCCTAGTTCTAGAGGTTTCTCACATTTCTAGAGGTTAGAAGTTCTAGGTTTTAAAAAGTGTGCAATTGGGTTAATCCCCTCCTTGTCATAACCCCAGGCGTGTCTTGGTTCCTTGCTTCTTAGACAGTCTTCAGAAGGTGACACTCATTCCTGATGGCTTATCTGTTCTTTTTCTATCTCAGAAGCCATTGAATTTAGGACCCAGCTGGCCTGGTGTAAGAGCTAATAAACACAAGGAAAACTCTGTTTCCAAACTGGATCACAGCTGCAGTTGTGGGCTTTTAGGACCCTACTGCAGGCTGAAGGGCACAGCATTGAATCCTTGCGTGGCTTTTCTGTTCCTCTCTAGGGAGCTCTGGTGGTGGTGTACGTAGGAAGTTGTGCTGCTAACCCAACAGCTATGCCTATCTGGTTATCTGAAGCCACCAGTGGCTGTGCAAGAGAAAGATGGGCAGTCCACTGCTGCGCAGGCCACAGCCTCAGATACCCATTGGAAGGCCAGCTGAGAGCCAGTTCCAACTCGAGAACGATGAGGGAGAAAGTTGTTAGATGTTGTCGAGTTGAGCACAACTCATAGTGATTCTGTGGACAATGGATTTGGGCCTTGCCCTGTCCAGCGCCGTCTTCACCATCCCTGGTATACTCGATCTCTTTGCTACAGTCACTGGGCGGAGGGTCTTCCTCTCCTTTGCTGACCCTCCACCTTTCCTAGCATGATGTCCTTTCCCATTGATTGGCTCCTCCTCTAATATGCCCAAAATGTATGAGATGAGGCTTCGCCGTCCTTATCTCTGAGGAGCACCCTGGTCTCACTTTCTCCAAGACCTATCTCTTTGGTCCTTTGGCAGATGTGCAATTCATGAACCATCATAGCCTAGGAGGCGAGAGACCGCCCATGGACATGAGGACTAATGTAAAACAACTGGAAATAAGTCCATGTTAGCATGTCCGAGTCTTTTTGCTTTGGTGCCTGGCATTCTGAGGAGTGAGTGAAAAGCGCTGGCCCCTAGGAGAGGGGGTCTGAGGATTCCCCGACATCTCCCATTGTCTAATCCCAGCATGCTTTTTCTAGAACTCTTACCCACGGCAACCTCATCTGTTAACGGTTGAGAGTCAGAGCTGAGCACCATAGGGTCTTGAATGACTAATTTTCTAGAAGTAGATTGCCAGACCTTTCTTCCTATATGCCTATGAGTAGACTTGAACCTTCAACCTTCCCATGAGTAGATAAACACGCTTATTGTTTGTACCACCCAAGGACTCCTTTCCCCACTTTTTAGAGCTTTCACTCAGATTCATTTCACTGGGTGTGAAAAGGCCTTTTTTTTATTAATTTAGGTTGTTTATTTTTCATTTCAATGAACATCTACAGAGATTTTGGAATTCCATTCATTCATT
>NW_006399839.1:2305810-2337205 GCF_000299155.1 Elephantulus edwardii | reverse complement strand
CTTACCCCCACCCCAATGCCAGCCTCATTCTACAACAGTGGCACCATATAGCATTTGTCCTGAAAAGGCCTTTTTAAACATTTATTTTATTTTGTTGTGGTGGTTGAGAGTGTTACAGCAGATCATACAGAAGTGATTTTTGATGTTCAGGAGGCCACTGTTAAAATTACAGTGCCTCTGAGAGTGATTGTATTAAACATGGTATGAGCCTGTGTATCAACTAAGAGTATAAGCAAGGGAGCAGAGTGAGGCCTGGGAAGGAGGCAGAAGATGCAAGTCACTGATTGTGAGTCAGGGTTGCCCCATGTGTATCACAATAGAGCTGAGCTCCAAAAGGTTTGGTGACGGTAGGCTTCTTGGAAGCACATGGCCAGGTTTTGCTCCTAGGGCCCAACTGGGTAGGTTAAACCACTAACCTTTGGTAAGTAGCTGAGCACAAACTGTCTGCATCAGCCGGGGACCGTGTCCATCACTTAGGAAGGTAGTATTAGTTTCATACGGATGCTATAACAAAGAGCTCCTGGTGGCTCCAGACATTCCTTTGATGTGTTGTTGTAAAACTGCCTTCCATCTTCACATAGTCTTCTTTCCCTTGTTACGTAATGTAGAGTCAAAAGTGAGTCATAGCTGACCCTCCAGAGGGTTTTCAGAGGCAGTAAATCACATGGGAGGAGATTCCTGTTTTTTGGTTTGTTCCCTGCCCCCTCCACCCCATGGAGTAAGCTGGTGGATTTGAACTGCATGACTTTATGTTGGCAGTGCAATTCCTTACCTTTAAGCCAGCAGAGTTCCCTTCTTCTTTTCATTATGTGCCTCCTATAAGGACACTTGTTAATTAGATTTAGGGCTCATCTGGATAATCAAGGATGGTCTCATCTGGAGATCCTCAGCTTAATCACACCTGCAAAGACCCCTTGGCCAAATAAAGTCATATTCACAGGTTCTGGGATGTGGATGTGGACACGCCTTTCATTTGGAATCCCCATCCTACCAGTATAGCAGAGATTCGATAAACACACTTGCAGAGCGGAAAGCTAATGAAGACGTATGGGAAGGAGGAAAGTGACCCTCGAAACACTGTCCATCTTATTTACTGCTCATCAGATTGTCTTTGGGGAGCAAGGATTGAGGGTCGGGCCTCCGCCCGGCTAGATTTATCATATCACTGGACACATATGTGTTGTCACTGGCTGTGCTTCAAGGCGTCCTATTTCTTTAAGACCCAAGTTGCCCAGCCTTGTTGAAGGTAACGGGTGTGCAGAAATCCTGCAGGGAGGAGTCCCCTTCTTTGATAAAAGGGTCATTTTAATTGAAATAGAGTTATAACCACTTGCCAAATAGAAGAATACGGCCACTCGTATGTCACAGCTAGAGCTCAGAGATATTATATATATGGGCAGCACACATATAAATGTATGTATAATTTATGCAATATTTCTCCGATGCATGCTCTCTACTTAAGCTATCCATTAAAGCCCATCACATTAATTTAATTGAAAAATTCTGGGGGAATTGTATTAGCTTTTTTCCCATTAAATTAACATTACAGCCTTTAAATAGATGTCCGGGATGCCCATTGTTGCTAACAAAATTATTATGCAAATTGAAATCTAGCCTTTCTGGATTTGACCACTAGCTCCCCGCCCTCCCTCTCCTCCTTGACCCCTTTAATTTAATTGCCCTTTCCCCCCTTGAGTTCCCAGGCCACAGAGTGGGGAAGGAACCCCTTGCCCCAAACGGAGGCTGTCTGCTTCCCAAAACCCTGAGTGAACACCCCTGCCTTAGCTCAGAAGGAGAACGCTGGGCCATCGGTCTCCCTCCCAGCTCCGCAGTGACTGGGGCAGGGCTGGTGGTGGGGTGGCAGTGATGGGGTGTACCCAGGAGCATAGGTGTGTGAGTCAGAGGGACCAGATATGAAATTAAATCCTGCCCCTGAGTGACTTTGTGACTTTATGCAACTTTTCTGGTCTCAGTAATACTGAGCACGCCTCTTTTCTTTCCCAGGGGAGCCGATGGAGAGCAGAGAGCAATGCACAGTGGGTACTTACCAATCAAGGGTTCCATTGTCACACACTTGTATCTTCCTTCATTAAGTAACCCAGGAGCCCTGTGCAGGGAGACGGACTGTTATAATGCATGGCGTGCTGCACTGCTATCTGGAAGGTGATGATGGTGGTGTTAATGTGCCTTTGAGTCAGAACTGACTCCTAGCTGACCCTCCAGCAGGTTTTCAGAGGCTGTAAATCGCATGCGAAGAGATTGCCCATCCTTCTCTGGTGGAGCAGTTGGTCAATTCGACGCCTTCGGCAGTGCCACTCCTTACATAGTAGGCAGTTTGAATCCAGCAGCTGCTCCGCAGGAGAAAGCCGGACAGTCTCCTGCCAAGACTGCCAGCCTGAGAAACCCGCTGGAGGGTTGCCAGGATCCTGAACGGACTCAGCAACAGTGGGAAGGGGGTGGTGTTTGGTCCGAGGTCCCTGATCTCAGTTATGCACTCCCAAACACAGGTAAACACAGAAATCATGTGATTTTGGACAGAGGTGAGCATTAGTGCCATGATGTCAAGCGTGTGTTTACAAAGGGGAAAGTACAGTCTTGTTAATTCCTCAGCCACCTCTGATTTGTAGGATCAGCTGTTTCCCCCTTGGGTTGTTTCCCAGGCTGGTCTGGGGGGGAGCTTCCTCCAGCCTGGGCTTCCTTGAAGCCAGAAGCGGAGAGGGGCTCTCCATGAAATTGTCCTCTCTCCCCCTTTGAAATGGGCGGAGGGCTCCCCCATAGCCTCCCCCCTTTTCCATCTCCTCTTTCTGACTGGCTGGTGAAGTGGTCCCCTGCTAATCCTCTGATGCGCACCACGACCCCAGGGGACTTCTTCTCTTTCTCATCTTTCCTCTCCATTCTCTCTCCAGGAGTGTTTTCCTTTTTCCTGAATGTGCTGTCCCATTTGCATAAGCACTAAGTAGATTAAAATGAGGCTTCAAAAAGGAAAGTCAAAGCTCTGGCTGCCTTTGGGGGTTGAAAGCACACCGCTGAAATAAGGTTAGCTCCTAGGTGAGAACCTGGAGCGGGGGCTGGCCTTCTTTCTGCCTTTCTTTGTGCAAATTGACTTTATGGCCATGTAGCTTACGTGAAACCAAACACAGCCGTTTTCCGCGTCCGGCTCAATGAACATTGGCAGATGTCTGCATTCATGTAGCTGGCACTGCACCAAGATGTAGAACGGCATCCAGCGTCCCGATACTTCGGGTTCTTTTCTTTTAGGTTAGGGAATATTTCAACCATCCAGAAAAGCAGAGAGATTAAGATTATAAAGTGATATGTGATTGGTTATTATGGCTCTGACGGGAGTCCAGAGTGAAGTTGCGTAGTGGAGTGTACTTGGGGTGGGGTGGCTATTATATACCAATGAAGGAATTCTTTTCAGAGAGAGGAGCGAATGGGGAGTGGGCAGGGAGAAAAATGCAACAATGAATGAATGGAAATCCAAAACTTCTGCACATTTTCATTAAAATTAATAAAATGAAAAAGAAATAAATAAATCACAATTACAAAACAATGCTTGCAGACCTACCAGGGTTTACCAGATGTCACCATTTTACGTATTTCCCTCAGTGCTTTCGTTTTGCATTTTAGCCCTTTAAAATAAACACACACACAAATTATTTTACTCTTGAATATGTATGCAGAGAACATACGCCTCTTACACAGCTTCTACGTGTACCACCCAGCGTGCCACCATTCCCACCCCTTTTTTCCCCCTTAATTGTTCCTCCTCCACTAACATAACACACGAACTTCGCATTGCATAGTGGTAAGGAATCATGCCGCCAGTCCCAAGGTTTGCAGTTTGAATCCACCAGCTGTTCTCTTCAGGAGAAAGTTAGGCAATCTCCCCTTGCAATTTACTGTCTCTGAAAACCTGCTGGAAGTCAGCTATGAGTCACTTCCAACTTGAGGACACACAACAACAAATAGCAACATTAACATAAGGCCACTTGCCCTCGATGCTTCACATCTAACCTTTCGAGTTCCCAGGATCCGTTTGATACCATACAAACAGTTCTTTGAAAGAGCGCAATGCTCAAGACAGACCTTCGTTACTAATTACTTGTTTTGATTCTTATTTTAATTATCTTGCTACCCCCCTCCCTTCATGCATTCTCTTTCTTTTATTTATTCATTTCTATTTTAAGAAGGAAAACTCTTCTCAAGAAATGAAGCGTTACAGATCCAGTGGGCGCTTTCCACATCCAGATCCCCAGAGGTACCAGTCGTGAGTCATGTGTGTACTCATGCTTCCTTCTCCATGTTTTAAAACTCACTGCGTTATGGATGGTGACAGAGACTAGACAGCATTGCTCGACACGCTTTTAACATTTACAGAAAACAGCACCACCATGTACACATCCTTTCGTCAACCCAGTTTTACTCAACATGTGCTTTTGAGATTTATGTGTCTTTTTTGCAAGTAGATCAACTTCATCTGTCTTGATTAATATATACTGTTCTTGTACATGTTGTTGCTTTGTACCATTGAGTCGGAACCAACACAGAACAGCTGGTGGATTCAAACCACATGCCTTTGGGATGGCAGTGTAACTCCTTGCCACTAGGCCCCCAAGCTGTGGTGCACAAGTGTTCTAAAGTGGACTTAATCAGTCTAATACTGGTAGATCTGTGGGTTGTTTCTCCCCAGTCCCTAATAAGATTAGTGCTACAGTGAACACCGCTGAACCGAACGTATAAAGGTTTCTCCAGGGTATTTACCTGAAAGTGAAGTGGGTTCCAGGGATGCACAGCTCCTTTTTTATTTTGTTGTTCTTAGGTGCCATTGAGTCTATTCCAATTCACAACAGCTGTTAAGTACAACAAGACTAAAACCCGCCCAGTGCTCACAGTCGCTGCTGTTTGGGTCCACAGGCAAAGCACTGTGTCAGCCCAACTCATTGAGGATCTTCCTCTTTTTCACTGAGGCTCCACTTTACCCAGTGTGATGTCTTCCTCCAGAGACTGACCTCTCCTGATAACATGTCCCCAAATACGTCAGAATCAGTCTCACCGTCCTGACCTCCAAGGAGCGTCCTCTAGGCAAAGAAATGCAGAGGACGGCAATTAGAAGCTGAGTCACTCCTGAAATGCAACTTTTAAACACAATTGTTTATTTCACAAATGTAAAGTTTTATTCTTGTTATAATTCTGAAACAAAATGCAAAACCCATCAGAATCTGTAATCATTGTCACCATTCAGGCTATATCCTTCTAGTCTTTTTTTTTAATTTTGCTAAACATCTATCCACATAGATTTGGATCATATTATACAAAGGGCATACTATTGTATAATGAAATTTCCCCCCCTCACATAATAGTATATCATTACATCTTTTCATGCAAGTGAATATTCTTCTGTATACATTCTTTTGGTATGATGCTTTGATATACCGTGGATGATGTAACTTTCACCATGTTTTCTTTCTTTAAAAAATTATTGTTATTTAGATGAAAGTTACAGAACAAATTAGTTTCCCATTCGATCATTTGTATATAAAGTGTTTCATGGCAGTGGTTAAATTCCCCTACAAGTGTGTGTCAAGCACTCTCCCCATTTCTGCCCCAGGTTCTCCATTTCCTTTCATTCAAATTGTTACTCTTTCCTGCCTTTTAATTGTGGCTTTTGGGGGTAAATTCTATCCTTTCGATCTGGTGTAATTGATTTTTCTAAGTAACATATTCTTTTCTGGCGTGCAATTCGTTTTATGCTTCTGCCTATTGTCTAACTGAAAGATAAAGTCAAGAATAACTTCAATTCCAAGTGAGAAGGGTGTTTTAAGATCATAGTCTTGGAGATCCCTCAGTCTTTCTCAGACCAGTAAGATTATGGATTTGACTTTTTGTTCTGTAGTTTCCTCCTGCAGTGCCTGGGACCCTCTGTTAATGGTCTTAGGCAGTTGACTGTGGCCGGGCACCATCTAGTTCTTTTAGTCTCAAGGTCCTGGAAGCTGTGGCTCATGTGGTCCATTCGTCCCTTGTTTTGAAATTATCATCACTTACAGATTGGCATTTATGGTTCCCTGAGTTCAAGTTTGACCTTTGTTTTCTTTTTGAGAATTCTTTATCTGTGCTGGTATCTGACTGGCATTGGAATATCCTGTTTCCTGATCTCAAGCTATTGTATGATACTGTTGGTTCTCTGTTTAAAGGACTTACATTCATATTTTTCCTCAAGGTCGGTCAGGGAACTTAATTTCTCTTTACCTGGAAATGTACTAGTTTCACCGTCATATTTGAGAGACATTTTTATAATATATAAAAATATATATAAAATTTTTATATTATATAGAAATTTGGCTGGCTTTTTCTTTTTCTGTTAAGGTTTCTTACATGTCTTCTCATTGCCTTCTTGCCTGCATGATTTCTGCTGAGTTAATCAGCAGTTAGCCTTACTGAGACCCCTTCATAGGTTGCTTTGACTTTTCTTGAGCTGAATTCAGGATTTTTTATCTCTGATTTTGGCAACTTTGATTATGAGATGCCTTGGTGACTTTTTCATGGAATTTATATGGTATGCGGTTCCTCGAGAGCTTTTGGGATGGATATCTTCTCATCTTTCATGCAATTAGGGAAAATTTCTACTGGCAAATCTTCACCAATTCTGTGAGTGTATTTTGAAGAGGAAGACTTGCCTCCTCCTGTTCTGGAATTCCAGTGTCATGTAATTTTCCCCCTTGACAGAGTCGCCCATAATTCCTAGACTTTCTTCATTCTTTTTTTTTTTCTTCTGCAGTTTCCTCAAACAAATCGGTGTTAGGGATTTGCCCTCCATTTCTCCGAGAGAGAGTTGTTTGCCATGCATGAAATAATTTTCTTTTTCAAACAAAATGTTGGCCCTCTTGAAAGATGCCTTTTCAAACTACCCTAGTGCATAGCTGGGGTCCCTCTTCCTAGTAGACATGTGTTCAAAGGATTTGAAGCTTTGAAGCTCCTCTGAAAACCCACCAGAGGGTCAGTTTTGACTCTGTGGTGCACAACAACAACATATATATATATATATATATATATATATGTATGTGTGTGTGTATACACACACACTCACTTACTCATTGCCATCAAGTCACAGCTGAATCAATTACCGACCCTTCATTGGGTTTTCTAGCTGATAATCACATGGGACCAGATTACCCATCTTTATCCGCAGTGGACTTGAACCACCAGAAAGGTGTGGTCTTTGATTTAACAACACAAACCTCCCTTTATAGACTAGGCCACCTGAGCTCCCAAGATGCTCCTTAGAGGCAAGGAACGTGTAACTTCACCTCGCATACTGTGGGCATGTTGTTAGAAGGGGCTGGTCCTTGAACAAAGACATCATGCTGGGAGAGGTGGGGGATCAGAGAAGGAGAGGAAGACCATCAACATGATGAATTTACACAGATTTTAATAATGGGCTCAAGCATATCAGTGATGAGGAGGAGGGTGCAGGACAGAACAAAGTTCAGGTCTGTTATTCATAGGGTTGCTACGGGTTATTGTCACCTGGATGGCACCTAACAGTAACAGTGTGTGTGCATGTATGACAGCTCTGATGGTTGTTGTGTACCATCAAGTCAGAACTGACCCATACCTGACCCTCCAGTGGATTTTCAGAGGCAGTCTGTTGCAGACCGAGGGTAAAGTATTTTTATCATTATTAATAATGAGACAGACTACCAGGAATGAGATAGAACAGAGAGCGTGAAAAACAGGGGGCCAACAGTTCTCCTGACTGAAGGCTTCAAGCCATGCCTCTCTGAGTATTTATTGAGAATCATAAGGAAGGTAGAAAAGTAAAATCATAAGGAAGTACAAAACAAAAACAAAGGATAATGGTGAAGTCTTTTGCAGATAAGACAAAGTTCCTCTTTATGCTTATCTCAGGAGGGAGGCATTCAGTTAATACAAACTAAGAACAATGTAGACTCTTAGGGAATGCCTTAGTGCCACAGGGTGACCTGCAGCTTGTATTAAGCCTCCCTTATATCCTGATACAATATTTAGTTTATTATTAATACTAAATTTGATATTAAGCTTCCCACAGCAGTCAATATTAATGGTGGAGATTGCGCATCTTTCTCTTGAAGAACATTTGGTGGATTCAAACTGCAAACCTTTGCATTGGCAGTGCAATACCTTACCATTAAGCCACCAGAGCTCCCATGTGAGACCATATAAATCATAAAGAATTGTATAGAATAAGATTAATCTTCTCTCTACACCTTCCTACACTGTCCTTCCTGGTGAGATCATTATTAACTATTTGGAGTTTTAAGAAATAGTTCCCTACTCTTTGATTGGTTTATATAAGCATGACAGCACCAACTCAGTGAGCTTAATTTTGTCCTTTCTCCCCCTCCCCAAACGAAACAATGGAACCATACCTTTTCTTTCTTTTTTTTTTTTAAGAAACATCATTATTTATTTTCCTCCAGGTATTGTTTTCTATTGCACCAACATTGTTTCAAATTTAAATCAAACTGGATCACTTGGCCCTTTCTCTTCTTATCGCCTCCTGTTCAGTATGCTTGCATCATCCTCTTGGACCTGCAGTTAGGCTGAATACAGTCAAGTCTCAGCACAAATCTACTTTGCAGCATTGACCATCTTCCAGAATATGGACTTTGTCTGCCCACCATACCCACTCTGCTTCCAATCATAGCGCCTCTTGCCTCAAACGTACATGGAATCCTCTCCCTTCTTGTATGGGGTCACTCTGTGCGGTTGATGCTTGCCACACTTCTTACAGAAAGTCCTTCGGGTTTGGGGTACATTGACCATCTCTGCAGCAGAGTTGTCTATGCAGCGTGAACTATTGGTATGGCCAGCCTCGTTTCCTCTCCCAGAACGGCATCAGCATCGGCCTGCTTTCACTTGTTCACCTAGGGAGCACAGTCACTCATCAGTGTTCCCAAGGGCTGACATGTCCTTACGAGGCCAGCATGCCTCAAGGACCAGTAGCTGCCACACATGGAATTTCAGGGTGCGTGCTCCTCACCTCGCTCTTCTCATCCCTAACCAGAAAGAGGAAAGTAGCATACTTACTTTTTAAAATATAACAAGGTGTTGTGTACATATCTTCAATCCAGCACATATTTATGTTATAATATTTAATAGCTGGACCATGTTCTTTAGTAGAAATATATCATGTTTCGTTCAACTATTTTCCTATTGATATAAGTTGTTTTTTAAAAAAGCTATTATATTATAACTGATGCTGCAATAAGCTGCTTTATATATTTATGCTTTTACATACTGGCATTTTCATTTCTGGTGGATATATTCCCAGAAGTGGGAGTGCTGGGCCACGGTTTAAATTTTCAAAAATACCAAGAGTTGATTTTCTCCAACGTTAGAATAATTTACAGTCCCACCAATGGGGTTTGAGAGAGCTGGGTCCCTCCCAGCCTCCTTCTCCAGC
This sequence comes from Elephantulus edwardii, assembly GCF_000299155.1. NCBI lineage: Eukaryota > Metazoa > Chordata > Mammalia > Macroscelidea > Macroscelididae > Elephantulus > Elephantulus edwardii. Next base: position 2,327,760 of record NW_006399839.1, on the reverse strand, counting down.
TCTGGAGTGTTACACATATTTTCCGTTTTTGCCAATCTGATGAGTAAAAAATAGTATCTTATTCTTCTCATTTGCATTTCCCTGACAAGTGAGGCTGAGCATCTTTTCATATGGTTATTGGCCATTTGCATTTCTGTGTCTGTGAATCCAGTAGGCTTGGCCCTTGTTTCTACCTGCTTATTGGTCTTTTTCTTACTCACTTGTGGAAGAGTTTTAAAATTAAAGATATTAACCCTTTATTAATTTGATACCCTCACAGATGTTTCTTCTCCTTACTGTCTCTTTCGCCACGGGTTCAGTTTGGCTTTGGAGATGAAAAATTAAGTTGCTATCCTCCTGGGTTCAGAAAAATTAAGTTGCTATCCTCCTGCAGCTCAAGTCCTCATCAGAATGGCAGCTGTGAGAAATCATTTGGGTGGCACTCACATGAAAGTAGTACTTCTTAAACATGCTTAAATAGTAAGCAAGTATTTCCCCTGCAAGAGCGCAGTAATGAAAAGCAATTGTTTCGGAGTTCATTCCAATGTATGGTGGTGTTCTGTGAGCCAGAGTGGAATTGTGCCCCTTAGGATTTGCCATAGGGAGCTTTGGTGGCCTTGTGGGTACGGCGTTGCACTGCTAACTCAAAGGCAGTTGGTTTGAATCCACCAGCTACTGTGTAAGGAAAAAATAGATAGTTTCCTTCTGTGTAATTTACAATCTCTGAAAACCTGCTTGGGGGGTGGGGGTGGGTCAGCTAGGGGTCATTTCCAAACCAGTGGCAATGAGTTCAAGTGAAATTTTTTGGAGAGTTTTCTGAAGAAGAGTTCCTGGGTGGATTCATACCTCAAACCTTTCCATTAGGAGTCAAATGTGTTAGCTGCGTGCATGACCCACCGACTTCAGTATATAATACCCACGAACCATCAGGTTGATGGAGCTCTGTTGGCCTAGTAGTAAAAAGCTGTGCTGCAATCCTGAAGGCACGCTGTTCGAATCTACCAGTTGCTCCATTGGGGGAAGATGGGCCATCTTCTCCTGTGTGACTCAGAGCCTCTGAAAACCCACTGGAGGGTCAGCTGTGAAGTCAGTCTGACTTGATGGTCATGAGTTGTCTTTTGTTGTTACTGTGCACGCACGGGAGCACTGGAGGTATCCGTAGCAAGTGGTGCTGCTAAGCCCCAGCTGGCGCCTCTCTGATGGTTCAGATCCACCGGTCGCTCAGTGGGGGAAGGATGGGTATCCCTTCTGTGTGAGTCACAGCCTTTGGAAACCCACTGGAGGATCACCTGTGAGTTGGCTACAACTTGACGGCAAAGGAGTGTTTGTGAGCCACTGGGTGGGGGTCTGACTCCTAGGGACCCTCCATTCTGCCATGAGGCTGTACATCTTTGCAGGAGGAAACCATCCTTCTTTCTCTCTCAGAGTGGCTGGTGGATTGGAACTGTAGAGCCCATCGAGTCAGTCATGACTCCTGTGGATTCTGCAGGACGAAGAGATTCTGCCCCATGGGTTTCCAAGGCTGGAAATCCTGATAGCAGTGGACTGCGTCATCTTTCTGCAGTGGGGCAGCTGGTGGTTCAAACAACTGAACTTTCTGTTAGCATGCCAGCACTTCACCCACCACTTCATGAGGCATCTATAATACAATATTTACTCTAATAAATACTTTGGAAGCAGGAGTGGCATCCACTTCCTAAATAACATGCCTCTGGAAACTGCTGAGATTGAACCAGAGGTGAGATCTCTGTCTGCTGACGGTCTCTCCACCCTCGCTGGCAGCCCAGTGAGATGCTCTGAGAAGCTCTGGTGCTCAGTACAACACAGTTTGAGAATCATTGACCTGAGACTGCAGCCCATCCACTTATTTACTCCCGAGTTTCTACAGCGTGACCCACAAACCCAAGAATGTTAAGCAGGATAGTAAGAAGGGCCTTGTGAAAGGAAGAAAAAAGCCTCTGGGATTGTTTTCTGACCTGCCCAAATCAAGCATGCCTTTTCTTTCAGACCAGGTCACACTTTGATTCTTTTGAGATGGAAATGTTGGTATGTGAGGAGACAGGAGCTGGAGAAAGAGTGACATGCACCCTTTCTTACTGATCGGCTGCTAAACGCCAAGAGAGACAGTTCCTGTCCTCTTTGCTCCTGGCCATCTGCTAAAGGTAGACTCGGTTTTTTGACTGATTGATTGAGCGATCTGAGCAGGGATTGCTCATCTGAACCAACCTAGTTACAGTGGAGTTGATTCTGACACATGGTGACCCTGTGTTGGCCAGAGTAGAATTGTGCTCCATGGGCATTTTCAGTGTCTGGTTTCTGAGAATTAGATCACCAGGCCTTTCTTCCAAGGCATTTCTGGATGAGCTTGACCTTTCATTCTTTCCATTAGCAGTGGAGCTCGTGACTCACTCACACCTTTCAGGGATTACTGTTGCTCGCTTAGTGATCAGAATGGCACAGCGGTCTTGTCTGGTGTCTACAGAGATGATAGCAAGAAACTTCCTTTCCATTTGCTTTAGGAGCTGAGATTGTTTCTACTTTATTTGCAATTTGTAAGCAAAAATTTATCCATAATTTAAAAAAATAATCATTTAATTTAAAAAAGCAAGCATGAGGATATTAAACAAAAATGTTTTAAACAGGAACTTTACGGCTACGATTTGTAGATCATTTCAAGAAAGGGCATGCATAGAGGATATGGCATACCTTGCTTGAGAAGAGTCCATTCATCTCAGCTATTCTCATGAGAAGGAAAACCATCATTATGTGGTAGGATCATGACTCTCTGATCCTATTTGGAGACTGTGCTTAGGTGCTTGCACGACCGTGGTCAGTGAAGCCTGGCAAGGGCTAAATTTCTTCACTGCAGGACTTCTCAGTGCCTTTAAAATACTGATATTCACTATAGTATTGTGGGAGGAAGACAGGTTTAGACTTTCCCACCTTCTCTCCATTACAGAACTCTTTAGTGAGAAGATCTTCCCATGAGACTGGTATTCCAGAGTCTAGCCAGGCTGCTCCTTGGAGGCAAGGATTCTGAAGCTCTGTCTGACATACTTTGGACATGTTGCAAGGCAGAATCAGTCCTTGGAGAGGGATGTCATGCTTGGGAGGGTGGAGAGACAGCGCAGGAGAGGAAGGCCCTTGATAAAATGGATTGATTCAGTCACTAGGGTAATAGAGATAGGTGTGTTGGAGACAATAAGATTGGAAAGGGATTAAGCGGGCCTTAAGTCTGTTGTACATAGGGTCGCTATGAGTCCCAGGCGAATTGACGGCACATAACAACATAACAAAAACAACCCTTTGGAAAACGCTGGGCAAAATAGTCTAAAAATTTTCCTTCACTGAGAAAAGATCCTTAGAGAATTGCATCCCTTTTTTTGGCCAGTTTGTTGCTGTTGTTGTTTTATGTACTGTAGAGTCAAAATTGACCCACAGCTCATCATCCAGAAGGTTTTCAGAAGCAGGCAATCACACAGAGGAAGATTGCCTAACTTATCTTGGGGGGCAAATGGTGGATCTGAACTGCTTACCTTTGGGTGCACCTCCTAATTTTGAACTTCCTTTGGGCTGGTGGTGTAGCATGTAATGCAATGTGCTGCTAGCCAAAAGGTTGATTGACAGTTAGAATCTACCAGTCACTCCATTGGAGAAGGATGGACAACCTCCTCCCACACATATTTACAGCCTTTGAAACCTGATGGAGGGTCTCTGTGTCAGATATGTATCAGCAGCTGTGAGTGGGATTGGGGACCAGTTTTACAAAGTTGCCATTGTGTTGATTGTAGGGATGTTGTAGCAAAATTGCAGCCACTTTGGGGGTGGGAGAATTGTAGCCTGTTACAGGAAAGAGCTGCACTTTCCTAAGCAATCAGTTTGCTTATATCTGACACTGAATTTTGTAACCAATTGCAATTCCCTCTTTGCTCTTTCTGCCAGGAACCTCAAAGCAAATTTCTGGTCTATAGCCAATAATTGTCTAGAACTCCATTGTGTAAATATTGGTTACTGATCTTATCCTTGATTTCAACATAATTTCATGTCTATTTTCACTTTGTTTCCATTTTCTCATTTAAAAAGTGTTACTTTAATGTATTGCTACATATATCATATATCATTAGGAGTCAGCGGTCTGTGACTCACAGTGAGCTATGGACAGCAGAATGAAATGCTGCCAGGTCCACTGTCATCCTCATAGCAGCTGGCGTGCTGTTCTGTTGGGATCCGAGAAGCTTTCTTTGACTAATCTGCAGAGGTATGGGGCCAGGCCTTTTCTTCATAGTCTGTCTTAGTCTAGAAGCACCACTGAAAGTGGTTTGCCCTGGGCAGCCCTGCTGGTATTTGAAACACCAGTGGCATAGCTTCCAGTATCATAGCCACACCAAAGCCGCACACAGTACGCAAACCAACCGACAGGTAATGGAGTCAGACTCATAGCTGACTATAAGCATATGATTTTAACAAACAGAAATGCATACTCTCACTGTTAGGACACTAACCAGATAGTCTGATTTCAGGGTACCTGATTGAGGGAAAGCTTTTTCTCTAGCAGCTCTGCAGGCAGGTCTTTGTTTCTTTTCAATGTCTGTGCACTTGGCATTCTTTGGAGATCCCCACGTGCCTTGCCATTTGTCTTCCCCTGGGTCTAGGAGGTTCCCAGCACATGGACTCCAGTCTAAAAGAAGACCTCTGCTTCCTGCTCTGCAAAGTCCCAGAAGCATTAGAGTGTGGAATGGCAACTCTGTAGGGTAGAAGGGCCCAGAGAAGCAAATTCATTCACTTTGTTGTTCTTTCATTCATTGAGGATATTGTCAGATACCTTCTATGGTTCAACCAATGTGCTTGGCATAAGGAACGCACCAGCAAACTCACTGGTGACAGGAGTGAGAGGGGGAGCCATTTTCTCAGGAGGTCTTGCAAGTCCCAAGTGTTGATCCCGTGTTGTCCCATGACCTCAGAGTCCACCATTAGTCCTCTGTGTGTTTTGGTTTCCATTTGAGCCATTCCCCCCTTTTTTTTTTTTACTTTATAAAGCAGTCAGCAAGACACAAGTCACTAAAACCCTACTGGGAATGAATTTTATGACCTTCTTTTGGCCTTTTCCCAATAAGTATGAAAGTGCCCACCCCTTTTTGGAATGAAACCTATTCAAGGAATGAAAAGGGTTCTTTATTCTCAACTAGAGATGGAACATGGCTTGGAAACAAAGCCAGAGAAAGGAGTTGTGATCTGATGTGCTTCTACTTGAGGGGAATTTCTTTCTTTCTTTTTTTTTGGTTGTTATTCCAAGTATATAAAAAACTATCTTATATATTTTAGATGAAAGTTGACAAAGTATATTATTTCTCATGTAATACTCTTTATGAAGATTTGTTAACTTTTTGCAGTATGTCAGTATTCTTGTTATTTCCATCCTATTTGTTCTGTGTCCATTGATTTAACTTCCCTTCCTGTCCCTTCTTTCTGATCTGTTTTTGAGTCGCTGTTGAGTGCTTGGTCTCATGTAGTTGGCTGTTTATTTTACTCACGGATAATAAGTTTATTTTGTAAGTCAATATATAATTTGACTGAAAGGTAATTTCCAGGAATAACTTAAGTAATTTCAAAGAATAAGTTCAAAGGTTTCTCAAGGAGATATTCTCAGGGGTTTTTCTAGTTTCTCTTGATCAAGTAGATTTGGCCTCTTTTTAGGAATTTTCATTTTATTCTACATTTTTTCTTCCATTCTATCGGGAACCTTCGATTTTCTTGGCCAGTACTGTTGGTAGTGGCAACCACGCACTGTCTTGTTCTTCTGGTCCAGGTGAGGAGCGGCCATGGTTCATGTGGGCTGTTAGTCCTGTGGGCTCGTTTCTTCTGGGAGTCTTGGTTCTCTTCATTCTCTTTGGCTCTACACTAGTATAGACTAATATTTGTGGGTTTTATTATTATTATTATTATTTGTGTGCGTGTGTGTACCGTCAAATCAGATTTGACTGGTACAGGAGGAGATTGTTACTCCTTCTCCAGCAAAGCATCTGATGGATTTGAACCACTAACCTCTCAGATTACAGTGCACCTTCTTGCCACTAGGCCACCAGAGCTCATTGTGTTTTATATAGCTGCTTGTAAGCTTCTAAGACCCCACTCACCAAAATGAGTTGTAGAACATTATCATTATGAACTGTTAGGCCAGTTGGCTTAAGTTTTCCCATGAGACTAAACCCCGTAAATCAACCTTGTTGAAGTTTTTGTTGAAGCCTCTGGAACCTCTAGTGTGCTTTATTTTATATTTGGGTGTCTGTGCACCCACACAAACAAGCACGTGCATGTGCCCATAGATACACCTGGTCACGGAGTCCGTAGCAAGACATTTCAGGCAGTTGGAATCCACCAATGGCTCCACAGGAGAAGGATGGGCAGTCTCCTCCCATAAAGATTTACAGCCTCAGAAACTCTCTGGAGTGTCAACTTTGAGAGAGTTCTGACTCACTGGCAATACGTTGTTGAGTAGAGATACACCATTTTTGGCAGCATAGTGTTACTCGCTGGGCTCCACGTAAAGGTCACAACAGTCAGCAATTTGGATCCAGCATTGTAAAGATTTACAGCATCAGAAGCCTAACAGAGAGGGTCATGGCATATCAGCTTGATGATAGTGGGTCTAATTTTTGGTTTTAAATACAAATACACCAGGAGCCCTGATGGTATATGGTTGGTTATGCGTTGTACTGCCAACCAAAAGGTCAGTAGTTCTAATCCTCCAGCTTCTCCATGGGAGAAAGATGGGCAATCTCTTCACATCAGGTAGTATAGCTTTGAAAAGTTGATGGGCCATCACTACAAGTCAAAATTGACTTGGTGGCAGTGGTTTTAGAATTATTTTCTCATTGCCACTGATTCAGAACTGACTCATAGCTGAACCTCCAGTGGGTTTGAGAGGAGGAGATTTTTCATCTTTCTCCCGTGGAGCAGAGCTGGTGGATTTGAAATACAAGCCTTTGGGTTGGCAATGCAACTCCCTAACCACTAGGCAACCAAAGATACACCTATACATGAACTAGCATATATGCTTTCATATACACACACCTGTGTACATGTCTGTATTTGTAACTACACATTTTTTTGGTCGTTATTACTATTGCAGTGAAATTTTGAGCATAATTTCAGTGTGAATCTCAGTTCTATTCAAACAGTGATTCTCTGTGCCCAAAGTTACCAACAACCAGAGTGTTTCTGAAGGTATTAGTCAAAGAGTTTGTTTTCTCTCACTTCCTCCTCTCTGTTCCCTTCCTCCACTTTTTCTTTTCTCTTCCCTCCTCCCCTTTCCCATCTCTCTCTTACTTGTTTCTTTCAAAATTGTCCTCACATAACATCAAAAGAGCTTTATCCTTTATCTTTGAACTCAGTTCCTGGTTCTATCATAGACTCAGAAATCTATGTACTGCACCTAGTTCTTATCTGTAAAATGGGCATAATTCTCTCCTCACTGCTGAATCCCATTGTTATGGAGGCCATTCTGTCTTAAAGGGGCTCTGTGAACAGAGAGGGAGGGTCCTATTGGGCTTCCAAGGCTATTTACAGAAGCAGACACCTCCATCTTTACCCCTCAGAGATACTCCTTGGTTTGAACCGCCAACCTTTCAGTTAGTGGCTAAATCCTTAATCACTACACCACCATGATCGTACAAGCAAAGAATATTGTAAGAACCTCAGATAATTAGCTTTATAAAAGTTAACACATTCTCTTTCTCTCTCTCACACACACTCTCTCTCTTTTTCTTTCTCTCTCATTAGCCTCTAGGCACAGTGGCATAGTGGAATTTCCTCAGAACAATCTAAGCAGAGAATATCTCATTCCTTTACTTGCCTGTGCATTTGTGTATATTCTTGGCTGCATTAAGCTGCTTAATAAACTAGCCTGCAGCCACCTCATACTTACTCTTGAAACACAAAGCCCTGCATTCTCTTTGAGGCCCGCAGCTTCCAATTCCTCAGGTTATAAGCACTGGCAGGGGAACGGACACGTTCGGTTTCTTGTTCTGCTCCCTGGACACAGGCGCAAACTTGCCTTTCACCTCCAAGCAAGTTTCAGTCTCTGGAAGTCTTCCTTGAACATCAGCAGACTCCCAGAATCTGTTTTCACTGGGTCCCAAACCAATGTTTCTGGCCTGAGGAAAAGTTCATTTTGTCCCTACCATGGAACTGCCGTGTGGAATGGCAATACTGGGAGGAAGAAAGGGTGTGGGGGAAAGAAAGAAGCTCTGTAGTCTAGTGGCCCAAAAACAAAACAAAAGCCTAAGGCTCGGAGTTCAAAAGCTAACCCCTACCTAAAGATGTTCTCCAGTAAATGGTGCATTTTGTGTGTCAGTTGGTTTTTCCCACCTGGCAGTCATTCCCTTTTTTCCTGAACTAGTTTTGTTTTGGGATTTTACTGCAACCCCTTTGAGTATTATTTTGGTACTACCATTCTTCAAAGTCCCTTTCTTTTCTCCATCCAAAGGATAAGCCCATGGTTGTGGTTAGGTCTAACATGTTCTCCCAGAAACCTGAGCCTTGAAGGATTTTGTGAAGTTGGAGCTAAGCCATCTAGGCATCAGGGTCCCAAAGAGACTGTCTCTTAGCTCCCTAGAATCCCAGAGCTGAGCTGATCTATCTCTCCCTTCTGAGAACTACTCTCTGCCCGTTATTTCTGTTTTGTGAACCTTCCTTCCCAATACCTCCCCCTCCCCTAGAGTTAGCTTTATCTCTGTAGTTGTTAAGTTCCCACAAGTTTACTATGACTCATTGTAGTCCTTTGAAGAACAGGTCGGAACCCTGCTCTATCCTGTGCCATCTTCACAATCTCCACTATGCTCAGAATCTTTTGTAAGTCAGGCAGTAAAGGAGCTCTGGTGGCCGTATGGTTAAAGCCACTGGCTGCTAAGAGAAAGGCCAACAGTTTGAACCCACCAGACACAGGAGAAAGATGTAGTCGGCTAAAGTATTTCATCTTTGGAAATTTTACTACTAGACATGATAAGACTTGGTTTTACACTATATTTATACAACTAGGAAACTGAACAAAATAGGTGCTGCAGCTGTTTTCTGTCATTGGGAAAAGGGCAGTGCAGAACCATGAGTCCTAAAGGAAGGGAGGCAAGTGAAGTGAACCCAAGGATCACCCAGGATTTCTGCCTGGAGGCACTTTTAAGATTATGAGGCGAGCACATGGTAGCAAGCAGAATATGCAGTCCTTCTGAGTCAAGGAGACAGACATGTAATTGGGGAGCCCATTGAATTATTAAGGAGCTCTTATGGTGTGGTACATGACCTATTGTGCTCCTAACCCAAAGTACAGTGGTCTGAATGCATCAGCTGCTATGTGGGAGAACATTGAATATTTTTCCTCTCAAAAATACACAACCTGAGAACCAGCTGGACAGTTGTTTGTTGTTGTTATGTGCCGTCGAGTCGTTTGTGACTCATAGCGAACCTATGCACAACAGCCCTAAACCCTGCTCTGTCCTGTGCCAACCGCACTGCCTCTGACACACCCATCCCAATTACCCCAGTCACCGAATCAATCCATCTCATAGAGGGTCTTCCCCTCCCGTGCTGTCCCTCCACCCTCCCAAGCATGATGTCCCTCTCCAAGGACCCGTCCCTCCTGGCAACATGTCCAAAGTATGTCAGACGAAGCCCCAGAATCCTTGCCTCCAAGGAGTAGCTTGGTTTAATCCTCTCCAAGATGAATCTGTTTGTTTTCCTGGCAGTCCATGGTACATTCAGTACTCTTCTCCAGCACCACAGCTCAAAAGTATCAATTCTCCTTCTATCCTCCCTAGTCATTGTCCAACTCTCTGATGCATAACAAGCGATTGCAAAGACCATGGCCTGTATCAGGCGGACCTTAGTCTCCAGAGAGACACTGTTGCTCCTGAGTACTTTAGAGAGGTCCCTAACAGCAGACTTTCCCATCGCGATACGCTTTTTGATTTCCTGATTGCTGGTGCCAAGAGTGTTGACTGTGGAACCGAGCAAACTGAAGCTGTGAACAATCTCAATAGCTTTGCCATCCGTCCTGATGCTGCCAATTGGTCCAGTGGTGAGAATCTTTGTCTTCTTGACATTGAGCCTCAGTCCATACTGAAGGCTGCAGTCCTTGACCCTTCGCAGCAAGTGCATGAGGTCCTCCTCAGTTTCAGCAAGCAGGGTGTGTCATCTGCATAACGGAGATTGTTAATAGATCTTCCACCAATCCTGATGCCACAATTCTCCTCATAGAGCCCAGCTTCCCGGATAATCTGCTCTGCATACATGTTGAAAAGGTATGGAGACAGGTTGCATCCCTGGCGTACACCCTTCCCAATTTTGAACCATGCAGTGTTACCCTGCTCTGTTCTGACTACTGCCCCTTGGTCCAAGTATAGGTTTCGCTGGACAGTAGTGGGTTTGATTTTGGTTTTGAGTCATTGTTAACTGCTAACTAAGCTGTTCAGGCGTCGTGCAAAATCATACAAGGCTGGTGAAGAACCACAAATGGGGAAGTTTTTGTTATTCTTTAACATCGAGTTACCTGTGACTCATAGCAACTGTGTACAACAGCTCTGAAACCTGCCCTATCCTGAGCTAGTCTCATTGACTCTAACCCACCTACCCCCTTATCCCAAGTTACTGTTTCAGTGCATCTCATCCAGGGTAAATGGAATAATTCTCAGAGCAGACTTGAGACTGGGGTAGATTCAAGTTTCAGCAAGCCAGCCTGGGAAGAATGTGTTGAATATCAGCCCAGGCATTCATTGGAGGCAACAGCAATGTGATCTTTCAGTAGCAGAACTAAATGAGCTTTAGAGTAAAAGCAACTTTAGATCCACCCCAACAAAACTTTAAAATGAGCCTTAGAAATTCAAGTTAATCAGCAAGCAGCTTAACTGCCTGCCTGTCAAAACAAAACTTAAAGGGAAACAACAAAATCCAGGCATTTAAATACATAACATTCATTTAAAAGAAAAAATTACTAGGCATCTGAAAAAGCAGAGAAATGTGACACATTATCAAGAGAAACATTGGCCAATATAAGCAGACCCATAAATAGCAAACTGATTGATGAAGATCTTAAAGCAATCATTATAAATATACTCAAAGATTAAAACAAAACACATAGTGAGAATTAGAATACATGCGAGGAATCCAAAGGTAATTATAGAGATTAAAATGAAAAGATATTAAATGAAAAATTCACTAGATGGGTTTAATAGCAGATTAAAGAAGACAGAAGAAGAAAATTATGGAATGTGGCATAATAGAAAGTGTTCAAATTGACACACAAGGAGAAAAGGGCTTAAAAATTATCATAAAATTAAAGACATAGGTAATAATATTAGATGTTTTATCTATGTTTGGAAGCAAGAGTGGCATCCACTTCCTAAACCACATGCCTCCAGAAACTCTGTGAATTTTGATAAATGTCAATAGTTATAGAGGGACTTCAAGCCTTTTGTTGTCAGGGTTGCAATGAGTCATGCTCAACTCAAAGGCAATCAATAGCAACAGCAATCTCTATGTAATTGAACTTCTAATAGTAGAGGAGGGCTTGGAATAATAACTTAAAGAATGTTTCAAATTTAGTGAAAATGATAAAATCACAGATCCAAGGTGAACACTGAATTCCAAATAGGATAAACACAAAGCAAATGGCATCTGGGTACATCATAAATAATTACTAGGAGTCAGATATAAAGAGAAACTCTTAAAAGAAACTCTTAAAAGGAAAAATGATACACAAGAATGAACAAAAATAAAATATTGCTGATTACCCCTTAGATACAATGAAGGCCAGCAGACAATGGGGTGTTGAATGAAACAACAGCAAAAAGTCAAGAGTTGTATGCCCAGTAAAAATATCCTTGGAAATAAAAATGTCTTTCAGATAAATAACGAGTAGTACAGTTTGCTGCCTGAAGACCTACATGATGAAAAAAAAAAATTGAAAACCATTTTCTATCAAGATGAAGAAATATTCTACCAGGTGGAAACTCAGATCAGCACACAGAATGAAGAAACAGAGACAGCAAATGTGTGAGTAAATAGAAAAGATCTTCATATCTTCATTTTAAAATTTTTTTGTTGTTATTCAAATCAGGTTTTCATAGCATTTCAGAATCTTGACTCCTGTAGCCTATCAGATGGAAACCCTGCTGGCCTAGTGCCCAGGGAGGTGCACTGCCAAAACAAAGGCAGAGAGTTCAAATTCACCACCTACTCTCTGGGAGAAAGATGGGCAATCTCTTCTCATGCCACTTACCGCCTCTCAAAGCCCATTGGATGGCCACCTGTGAGTTGGTTTTGACTCCATGGCAAAGAGTGAGTGAGCATGTCAAAGAGTGTGTGTGTGTGTGTGTGTGTGTGTGTGTGTGTGTGTGTGTGTGTATCTCAAAGGTTTTCTGGATTTGATATTTATATAAGTTTTTCCAAGTATAACCTAAGTACTTAGTTGTCCCAATCTCACCAGTCTGCCTTCCCAGGACCAAGTAGATCCTAGCAAAATTCTGGACTCTGGTTGTAGACTTCCTACTTACTAAAGGTGTGGTTTTGCAAAAGTCGTTAAATTCTGCTAAGCCTCTGTTTCTTCTCATAAGATGAAAGGAACAAAAATGCCCACCTTTTTTTAGTTGCTGATTAACACCTGAGCCAGGATGCTTTTGCCTATTTCTCAGCAACTCCAATAATATTAAGCACAAAGGCTGTTTATTGTTAAGTGGGACTAGGACTTGTGTGGGTACTGCTGGCTTCAGGCATTGATGGATCCAGGAGTTGATGAAGTGTCCTGAGGAATCTCTCGTATTCCACTCTCTGCTGTGAGATGCCCAGCAGAGATGATGACCCCTGGTTCAGAGTCCACCTATATGAAGAGAAGTCAAGAGAGAATCTCTTCCCCAATAATTGCACAATTATTCATCCTGATTGATCCACTCCAGATGACATGTCCATCCCTGAGCTATTCTGACTCTGCTTATCCGGGGCTAGGTTGTCTGTCTTCTCCTTGAATCAGAGAAATCATTTCCAAAGATGGATGGGACGAAAGACATTGACTAGTTTGTGTAAAAAAACCCACTGAGTAACAGAATCTAGCAGGTATAGCCTTGACCGAGTGCTCTGTGTGTCCTGACTCCTTACTGTTGTCACGTGTTGTGGAGTCTGAACTGGTTAATAGCTGATCCTCCAGCTGGTTTTCAGAGGCAGTAAGTTGCATGGAAGGAGATTTCCCATCTTTCTCCCACAGAGGAACTGGTGGATTCAAACCTCCTGCCTTTCAGTTGGCAGTACAATGCCTTGCCACTAAGCCACTAGAGTTCCCTCCTAACTCCTTACAACAGATATGTAAGTAACCACTGTGACTGCCTCATATGTGACCCTCCCATCTGGCTGCTGAGGCTGTAAATCTTTACAGGAAGAGACTGGCCAACTTCCTCCCATGGTGGTTAGCAGTTCAACACATAACGTACCACACCACCAAAGCTCCTTGCTGTGGTTGGGTGATGTTGAGTCAAAACCGACTCATAGCTGACCCTTCAGCGGGCAGTTTAATCACACAAGAGGAGATTACCCATCCTTCTCCCAGAGAGTAGCTGATAGATATGAACTGTGTGCCTTTAGGATTTCAGTGCAATTTCTTACCGCTAGGCCACCAGAACTCCATTATTATTCTCATAATACACTTGAAGGAACTAAGGTTCAGATTGCTCAAATGCCTTATCCCCAGGCAACACAGCTAGCTAGTCAGTGGTGGAACCAGGATATTAATACAAAACACCTTGCTCAGTTGCCATGGTGAATGGCAACAAATTAAGGAGGTCAGGCACCTGGGCTGTGGCAGGGTCTCACTAGGAACCAGGGATGCCAGCTCCCCCTTCGTCCCTGGGTCTCCTCATGGACCCACCTGCTTTCTGGTGATTACTGAACCCAACATAAAGGGGAATCTGAACATAAATATGTCAAACACCTTTCAAACAACATGCTGTGTATCTCTTCAGTGAAACAATAGCCAGGCTTAAAAGGTAGAATGGTAACAACCAAGATGGCACACATTCTTTATGACAAGCAACCATATGAGACCAAAGTGTAGAATTTGTCCGTGAATAAAGTTCAGAAGGCGGGAAGAGGATGGAAAAGATGGGCAAGTGGAAATGGTACACAGAGGGGGTAGGTGGGAAGAGTACTGTTACATTGTGGGGATGCAGTCTTTGTGTCTGAATCATTGAATGAAAAACCAGTTTGCTAGGTAAAACTTTATCTAAATCACACTAAAAAGGGTGGGTGGGTGGTATGGTGTTTGTTTCCAGTCTGGATGAGAGGAACAGAGGGAGGTGGCTGGAGCAAGGACCTGGGAAACGGAAGACAGGGCCGATGTGCTTCCTATGATTGATGTAGTAAGTCTTTGGTTGCAGCTGGAGCTGCATCACTTTGATCTCTACCTCCATCGTCACATGGCCTTCTCCATCAGGCTGTCCTCTCTGCCTCATGTCCCAGCCTAAGGACACTTGTCATTGGACGTAGGGCCCAGCTAGGGAAATTCAGGAAGCTCTCATCTTCAGATCCTTAAAGTGGCCACTTCTGTAAAGACCTTTTGTTCAAGTATGGTGGCATTCACAGGTTCCCAGGATTGGGACATGGGTTCATCTTTTTTGAGGAGCCAACATTCCAGCCCACCACTCTTCTGTGAGCTTGTCGTATAGTGGTGGCTTGTAGGTTGCTATGATTGGAAGCTGCATCACTAATATTGTAAATACCAGCAGGATATGCATAGTGGACTAGGAAGGAAGGCCTGGGGAGATGTTTCTGACAGTTAGCCAAGGAAACCACTATGGGTCACAACCGGATGTTGTTCAACGTCGTTGATGGAAGCTCTGAGCTGGAAAGCCGTCAAAATGCAGTGACCTCAACAGTGGACACACTTGGACCTTTGATCATGAAGCTGTCACAGCATGGTGAAGATGAGGCTCTTTCCTTCTGTGGTACACGGATCTCCGTGAAAGGGACCCAACTGGACAGCAATTAACAATTAAACCCATCCACAGTGGGAAAAGGGCATCGGAGCAGAGCAGTCCATAGGGAGTGCTGCCGCCAGCCCAGAGGCACCTTCTCTCTGGCCTTTCGAGTCCACCAGCGCTTCCTAGGGAGAGAGATGGACAGTGTCTGCCCATAAGATTTACACCTTTCCAAAAATCAGCTGGAGGGCCAGCTATACATTGGATCTGACTCAGCAGCCGTGTGTGAGAGGAAAAACAGCCACACGTTGCCCTGTGCCGGAGGGGTTAAGAGAGCAGAGAGCGTGAACTGGGTTTTGAAGGTCTCTCTCCCCTCATCTCTCTCTGTCTGTATTTTCTTCTTTTGTTTTGCGCTTTCCGCCCTATTTTCTGGAAGGTG
Organism: Elephantulus edwardii; assembly: GCF_000299155.1. Lineage (NCBI taxonomy): Eukaryota > Metazoa > Chordata > Mammalia > Macroscelidea > Macroscelididae > Elephantulus > Elephantulus edwardii. The sequence goes on along the minus strand of NW_006399839.1, from coordinate 2,312,391 downwards.
CACGAGGCTCGCCTCTGTGGTTTATTTTTGCCTAGCAGCTGTGTTTCCGGTGAGCAGCTGGGGGATTCTTCTGACTCAGCAAAACCGTCCCCATAACCGTCAAGAAGCCATTCAAGCAAGGCTGGAAAGAAAGCAGCGGTTTCTCCCCCCCTCCCCTCTCCTTTCACTTCCCCAGCCCGGAGTATCTTCTCACAAGGCGCTTGTAAAAAGACCACTCTGACCAGTGTGCTACTCTCAACATTGGCCATCAGCAGCTGGGGGGTGGGGGGGTGGGTGAGGACTAAAAGATTCCAGAAAGTTCTCTGGCAAAGCACCCGCTTTGTGTTCTGGAGGCACCTCCCATGATGCCCCACTCTGTCCTCAGGAGGACTGTGTCTTACAAGTTTCCCACAGGTCAGGCAGTGAAAGCCAGGCTGCAGGATCTTCTGTGGCTTTCCAGGGTGTGGCCGCAAGCCGCCTTCAGCCGGGGCTCTGCATCTGCCTCTTGCAGCCTGTATGGTTTTGGTGTTTTTGTGTTCATAAAGGTCATGATTTCACCCCAGGCCTGGAAGGCAGTTCACACCCCCACACCCCCACCCTCATTGCCTGGCACAGGCTCAGGCCCTGAACCACAGGCCTTGGCAGCCCTGCCTAGAGCCTGAGGGCATGGGATGGAAAGGGCCTGGAGAGGCCCCTGCGGCCTGGTGTGCGTGCTGGAGCCTGCAGGAGCCTGGGCCCAGGAGACAGTTACGCCCTGAGCGCCCTGTGCTGCTCCTCTTCCGAGAAAGAACCCAACAAATAAATTTAGCTCTGTCCTACGCAGCCTCCACAGCTGTTTGCTGACCAGAGGCCTCTCTTTGAACCCAGCTAGTGTAGCTTCTGGGTTTTTTTATTCTCTCTTATGCCTGCTGCAAGTCTGCTAACCCTCTTTGGAGGGGTTTTTTGAAGAAGGGGGCTGTATTTGGTCTTATGTAGCCCCCAGCTTGTGGCTGGGCAGAATGGAGCCAGATTGGAGGACCAGAGGCTCTTTCTGCCATCTTGTATCAAAAAGGCAGCCAGGGACGTATCCGGATGGCCTCCGCTCCTGCAGTTTCTCTCACAGCCAGAACACGTGGAAGGTTCTAAAAGATGTGTGACTGATCCAAAGCCAGCCTGTAGTGCCAGACGTCCCTTACTTTAATAGCACCATTTGGAAATAAAGAATCACAGTCTGAGTTTCCAAATGAAAAGACTAGATTGAAGAGCTGAAGAGGGGTTAACGGGCCTGATCAGTAGTGTGGGGATTTGGTAGAATTAAGAGTCACAAAGACATGCGTTCAAGCCCTAGCTCCGTCACCTATGTATATCTGTACATCTCCTCAGTGAATGAGATTCTCTCTGTTTCCTATCTGTTAAAAGCTATAACTATAATAGAGGGGTTAGTACTGATTAAATAAATGGCTTTCAGGATTGGACATGACTAGTTGAGTTCATGGTGGGTCATCTTATAAGGCATATTGTCTTTTTGCCATAGTCTCCTTTTTCCTCCTCAACTCTCTTTGTAGGTTCAGGGAACTTCTCTTAACTCCTGTCCGGGTTTTGTTGTTGTTGTTGTTTTACATACCTCTGGCCACAGTGCTTGGTTCTTGGATGGACGTGTGACCTGAGCTGAAACAGAGTCAACTTGAGAAATGTGTATGGAACTGTGTGTTTCTCGGTGGAACAGCTTTAACTTAGTGCTGCCTTTTGACTTTTTTCTATAATGAAGGTTTGGGACCGAAAATGATGGGGTGGGGAGGAGGAATGGACAAAGTGTATGTTTTTATCGATTTTTCAGCCCCTTGATCCAACCATGCCTGAAGCTATAAACCTTTCCGACTTGCCAATTATGTCAGCCAATACTTTTGTGGTTGTTGAATCCCATCTCGTCTGGGTTAGCGTTCCGTGTCTTATAGTCAGAAAAGCTCTCGTTAATGCACAGCTTAATAAGAGTTTTTGCAATCTCAGTTTAACTATGACTTTGTCCAGAAGTAAAGGTGGATGACTCCTGCCACCTGTAATTGTGAGATCTAGGAGGAGACTTTCTCTTTCACACACTGCTTTCGTTCAGGCTTCTATTGCCCGGGTGGCTCAATGGTTAAGCACTCACGGCTAATGGAAAGGTTGGCGGTTGGTCGTGGGTCAAAACCAGCCAGCCACTCTGAGAGAAAAGGAAGCTCTGCTTCTGTAGAGACTTCAGCTTTGGGAACCCCACGGGGGAGTTTTGCTTTGTCCTATGGAGTCTCTAGGAGCTAATTGTTGTTGTTGTTGTTGATTGCCATCGAGTCAAGCACGATACATAGTGACCCCACGAACAAAAGGCCTGAGCCCTTTCTAGAACTATTGTCATTTATCAAAGTTCATAGAGTTAGTATGAGCTAATATCCACTTGAAAACAAGGGGTTTATCATTGACAAATAAAATAATGGACATTTATAAAACAAGCAAGTAAAATAATAAAACCAACCTTGTTATTGTCGGTCATAGGGTTGGAATCAACCCATAGCTGGTGCTCCGGTGAGTTTTCCGAGGTAGTTGATTGCACGGGAGGAGATTGCCCATCCTTCTCCCATGGAGCAGCTGGTGGCCTTGAACCACACGTGCCTTTGGTATTGCAGCTCAGCTTTTTGCCACTAGGCCACCAGCCGTCCCCCAAACCCCTACAACCCAACAAAGCCTTATATGTCTCATAGGCATTGAGAATGAATTGTAAGGATTTGCTTGAAATATATTACAAGAGCTCATGAGAGGGAGGGGAGTGGGACATCGTGGCTGTAAAAGGAAGGGGGGCAGAAAGAATGCATAAGTGTTTCTTTGAAGGAACAAGTGGTAAATGGGGCCCTAAACTGAGAAGTGATTCTGTGAAAGCCATGCACCTGAGGTCTGAATGTTACAGAAAGGAATTGAACATGAGTCATTTGTGGCACTAGTTCTGATGTCTCAGAAGAGTAGGGGGTCCTGTCCTGTCAGCGTGCACGGCAGGGCTGCTTGCTCCATTCCAAGGCATCAGGAAGGACTTCACTGAGGAAGCAATTTGGCACCTCTGACTGGATTCAAACCACCAACCTTCTAGTAACTAAGTAAGTGCATTAACTGTGTTATCCAGAGATTCCGCTGCCTATGACTTTATTATTCTAGGGGAGCTTGTGTGTTGTTATGATGGTAAAAGCAGAATTACCAGTATCTCTAATACCAGCAGGGTCAACCATGGTGAACAGGTTTCAGCAAAGCATGCAGACTAAGAGAGACTAGGAAGAAAAGACCTGCCTGCCCTCTGCTTTTGAAAAATAGCCGGTGAAAAGGCTACCACTTTTTTTGATCTGTGGTATTGCATCATAAGTCTCAGTCTGGTTCCTACTTCTTTCATTTTAGAGCTGTTTCTGTGATGGTACAGTGGACAGACCTGAGTGCTAGGATTCTCACTTCCCATCATGGAGACCTGGATTTGAGTCCCAGCCAGATACACTGCAGACACAATCGTCACCCACAGTCTGTCACCGGAGGCTCATGGGTTGCTGTGATGGGGAACAGATTTCAGGAGCTCTGGTGGCATAGCCGATAGGGAGTTGCACTGCTAACTCCAAGGTGGGGTCTCTGATGGTTCTGGGACTGTCTGCTCCCATGTGATTTACAGCCTCAGACACCTACTTAGAGGGGTTGTTTCTGAGTTGATTTGGGCTTGATTGCAATGAGCAGGGTTGTGTTCAGAGCAAACCAAGAGTTTCTTGTTTATTTTAGATATTGATCACTCATAAGTTTTAGATGTGGCAATTGCTTTTACTCAGTTCTTTATCTGTGAACATGCTGGTGGCCTAGTGAGTAAAGAGTTATGCTGCCCACCCAAAGGCAGTGGTTTGACTCCACCAGCAGCTCTGTGGGAGAAAGATGGGAAATCTCTTCCTGGGCAGTTTACAGATTCTGGAAACCTGCAGGAGGGTCAGCTGTGATGGGTCCCAACTCAGTAGCACCTAACAACATCCCGAAGTCCTAATGGGCTCTGGTGTCACAGTGTGTAAGGTGTTGTTTGGCTGCCTGGAGTGTCAATAGTTTGATTCCACCGGCTGCTCTTCAGAAGAGAGATGGACATTTTTCCCCTGTCAAGATTTATAACTGCAGAAATCCAAAAGAGCGTCTCTATGAGTTGGAATTGATGCAACCGTCTTTGGTGTTGGGATGATGTTCTGTAGTGAAGAAAACCAACAGACCAAACCCCTTCTATCAAATAGATTTTGATTCATAGTGATCTTTTCACCTGGTTTCCAAGACTACAAATATTTTTTCTTGGTTGCTCTTTGCATGAAATTTTACAAATCAAATGAACTTTATAATTCACTTACTCATACACATTTTTTTCCCAGTAAGAGTTGTTTCAGTACTCACAATGTAATCACACTTTTCCCACCTCCTCCCTGTTATTCTGATTTCCACTAATCCTCTGCCTCTTTGTGTTTTCTGTTTATTTAGTGGTACTATGCTGATCATCCCTTTTATGGCTATAAATCTTAATGAGAGCAGACTGCCTCATTTTTCTTTTGTAGAGTGACTCGTGGATTTGAACTGCCGAACTTTTGGGTTGTTTTTGTGTACTGTAGAGTGGGAACTGACCCTCAGCTGATCCTCCAGCAGATTTTCAGAGGTGGTTAATCATGTAGGAGGAGACTAGCCATCCTTTTCCCATGGAGCAGCAGGTGGTCTTGAACGATATACCTTCAGGATTGTAGCACAACTTCTTGCCAGTAGGCCACTAGAACTTTTGGGTAGCAGCGTAATATGTGACATACTGTGACATTAGGGATCTTTCTGTATTAAAGGGGCATCTTTACTTTTGTTCTAATCAATACTATGCATACATTTAATATACCATCTTTGTGTGTGGTTTTTTGTAACACGCCTATTTAATATTTGGGAAGGTGAATCTTTCTTGCCGCTCTCATCCACTTATGCACTGTTGTCCAAGTGGTGTGGGTATTCAAGAACTGTCATTCTTGTTCACTAATTTTTACATTAGTTTCTCAAGTCTCCTTCCTGAAAGTATCTTGGCGATCTACTTAATTAAAATTATAGAAATGTGTAGATTAATTTTTGGGAAAGTGCCATTATTATGTCCCCAGTTTTTCTATTAGTTAAGGTGAGTCATTTGGCCTAATGAGTAAGAGCACATGTTCTGGTACCATTTCTGCCTGGGTTCAAATCGAGGGTATTCTCCTTGTTAGCTGTGTGATCTTGGGTAAGTCACTTAATCTTTCTGTGCCTTAATTTTCTTTTCTATAAATTGAGAAGGCTACCACTTATTTAAAATTAAAGCAACAGCAAAGTCAATGTCAGTTGTTTCATTTGCATATGGGAGTTGGACAATGAATAAGTAAGATCAAAGGAGAATTTTTGCCTTTGAATCATTGTGCTGGCAAAGAAGACTGAGCATCCCCTGGACTGCCAAAAGAACAAATCTGGCTTCAAAGAAGTACAGCCAGAGGACTCTTCAAAAGCAGAGACTGTGAGACTTCGTCTCACATACTTTGGGCACGTTGTCAGGAAGGGCCAGCCCTCGGAAAAGAACACCACGCTTGGAAAGAAAGGCAGCAGTTCTGTGAAAGAGAAGACCTTCAATGAGATATGTTGATACAGTGACTGCAATAGTGGGCTCAAACCGCGGAGACGGGAGGGAGGGGCGGAATTGGGCAGGATTCCATCCTCTTGTACATTTGTGTTATACAGTCCACGCTATGGCAGCTAACAACAGTAACAAGCAACAAAACCAAAAAAAGGTCTTCAGCACAATATTTACCTTTTTAAAAGGCTAAACAAAAAAATTATTCTGTGTATTCAAAATTTTATTATTTTTGTGTGAGTGTACCGTCAAATCAGATCTGACTGGTACAGGAGGAGACTGCCCCTCCTTCCCCGGCAGAGCATCTGGTGGATTTGAACCGTGTGCCTCTGGGATTGTAGTTGCAGCTCTTTGCCACTAAGCCACCAGAGCTCCCCTGTATTCAAAATTTTAATGTACTTAAATAGAATTGAAAATGTCTCACCCTAAAGTTCTTATGCATTCCTCAATAGTCACTGTTTTGTTATTATTGCAAAAGATGTCTCATTTTCTGGTGACAGATTTTTCTGGATAGTGTCTCTCTCATTGAATGTGGGTCTTCTCTTTAGCAACCTTACTGAATTATCTTATTTCTTCTAATAGTTTGTTGATTTTGTTTGGCTCATTCGTACTTGCATAAAGACAGTTTTATCTTGTCCTTTTACCTTATCTTATTGTATTGGTTGGAACTTGCAGTGCTGTTTTAAACCAAATCAGTGTTAGTCCATCTCCTTGTTTAATTCTTCACATTAATACAATGTTATTTATTGTTATGTGCCATCAAGTTGGAACTGACTCATCGCTGACCCTCCAGTGGATTTTCAGAGGCCATAAATCACACAGGAGGAGAATGCCCATCTTTCTCTACTGGTTCAAGCAGCTGCACTTGAACCACATGCCTTTGACTTGACAACACAACTCCTTACTACTAAGCCACCAGAGTTCCCTTAACAAAAGAAAATGCACTATATATATATCTATTATATTAATTATATAA
>NW_006399839.1:2304617-2305710 GCF_000299155.1 Elephantulus edwardii | reverse complement strand
TAATCTAATAAAAATATATATTTTAAGCCTAACCATACGACGAATAAAGTACATCATGTAGAAAGACTTTGGTCATTTGCTTGTAGCAGGATATACAACCAAATGTACATCTATTCACAACTTCTGCATGAGTTGTTCAGTGGGAATGGTTGCATCCTGTCCCCATTCTCACTCCCCCATCCATGCTGTTTCATCACTACTCATTTAGGCTCTCTGTCACTTGAAGTTCTCATCTGTGCTTTTGATTAACTGGCGCCGGCTCACTCTCATGTGGCAGCAGCTTCCAAAGTGCGCTGCGCTAGAGGCGACGTTCTTTTTAATTGGGCTGCTCTGTTGTTTAGGATCATGATGGCGCTGTAGGTTTTTGTATATAATCTTTGTCACTTAATGAAGGTCCTTTTCATTCCTGATCTAAGATTTTAAAAAATAAGCAATTGTAGAGCATTAGCAAAAGCGTCTGCATCTATTAAAGAAGATCATGCAGCTCTTTCTCCTTTAGTTCATTAATGGGTGATTTTATTGATGACATTTTAGATATTCTATCATCCTTACATCCTACTTGGTGATAATGCACTCATCTTAACTGTCTCTAGCTAATCACTTGTGTGATTATTTTTATAGTGTTTATCTCCTCTACTATAGTATGTGATTCATGAGAGGATGAATTGGATCTCTCATGTACAGACATAGCTCCAGCATCTTGCTTAAAAGTAAGTGCTCAGTAGATATCTATAGAATGAGTAAGTGTGTAACTAAATAAATCACATTAGAAGAAGAAATCTCATTTAAACCAGGATGCACATTGTGCTAATTAGAACTCTGTTGCATGTAAGTGCAGTGAAAAATGTTCAAGTTGGCAAACAGACGAAAAAAAAATGTATTACAAAAATGAAAAGGTTAAGAGTGTCTAGCTTCAGGCATGGCTGGATCCAGGTATTTAAATACTATCAGAAAGAATCTCTCCATCTTTGCTCTTTATTTTCGCCTAAGTTAAGTCATTCTTAGGCCCATTTCAAAACTGAATTTATTTTTTGTTGAGTAGATTCTGACCAATAGAGCAGAGTAGGACTTCCAAGACTGTAATTTTTTTTTT
>NW_006399839.1:2268672-2304407 GCF_000299155.1 Elephantulus edwardii | reverse complement strand
CCACCTTGGATCCTCATACTCATTCTACAATAATGGGTGTATACAATATTTGTCCTTGTGGGACTGAGTTAGCCAAGGCTGTAATCTTTATGGAAGCAGGCTCTCATATCTTTTTTATGTGGAGTAGCTAGCTGGTGGGTTTGAACCACCAGCCTTGATTGATTAGCAACTGAGCCCTTAACCACTATTCCACCAGGGGCTTCTCCATTCTCAGGCAGGCTCTTCCTATGTGATAGCACAGATGGTACTTAACAGCTGCTGCCTTATTTTATATATATATCCTGCAAACTTAGCAACCTAAAAAAAAATCCTCTTCCCTAGTAGTTTTAGAATCTTTGGGCTTACTCTCTTTGGATCACTGAGGTCACATGAACTTGATGAATCGATCACTGAGCTTTGGGAATTGTGTGGTCGCACTTGAACACATGGCTTCCTGCATTCTCACCTCACCCCTTTCTGGACCTGAGTGTTAAGGTCAGGTCACTTGAGACTCAAAGGGCAAGAGGAGGTGACCTCTATAAGAAAGCAGAGATGCTGTGCCTAGATGAAGCTTGATACTAGGCAAGCAAACCCGCCACATGTTCCTTCTACCTATGCCCAGAGAATCAGTCAGCTTTACTTTCTTCACAGACCTCTCCTCTCCCGTTTTCCTTCCTCGGGCATAATCAGCCATCTAGTAAAATCGCCTGCTTTGCACAGAAAGTGTATTTCAAGTCTTACCTCCACCCTCACCCTTCTTTTCGCTGTGTCCTTGGACTTCATCCATTACCACTAATTTTTAACACAGCTCTTTCTCATATCATTGATCATCAGTGAGGATTCCAGCAGGAAACAGATTGAACACCCCAAGTGGATGATTTTAAAGAATGTTATTAATATAGCAACTATTTCTAAAGTTGTGGGCAGGGAGTAGGGAAACCGCAGCAGAGTGTGCAGCACCCCAAGGTTAGCGCCAGCCAGCCAGCCCTGCCTTCACTCTCCAGCCTGCAGGATGCAGGGAGGAAGTGGTCTCTGCCATCTGGAGAATGCAGGGGCTCCCAGGAGAATTCTACCTGGGAGAAGTTGTGACTGTTGACTCTGGTGACAACCCACCATAAAGACCCAGCAGCCCCTAAATACACACCCCCTAACTGTACTCTCTCCCTCTCCCTTTCCCTCCCTTTTCCTTCCTCTCATCCTCTCCCTCTCCTTCTTCCTCTCCCTCCCTCTCTCCCACCTTCCCTCTCTCCCTCTCTCTCTCTCCTTTCTCTCTCACTCTTCCTTCCTTATGATGTTCTGCTGGTATCCTCACTGACCAGACCCAGCTGGAACCAGAATATAAGCAAACCTGTGGCGCAATCCATATTGGAGAGTGTCCCAGACACAGGGCAGAGTAAAGAGGGATGGAGGACGGATTGGGAAGGACAGATGGAAGCTATCCAGCACAAAGATGCCCATAGCTACCCCCCAGGTTCAGTGCTTGGCAGGGGCCATCCTAAGTCTGCATCCTTTCCTTTCTCTGAACACCTGGACTCCTAGAACTCGCTCACGGTGGCGAATGTTGACAATCAGGTTCGCTCTCATATACATGGTGTTGTTATCAGGTGTGGTCAAGTCGAGTACAACCCATAACAACCACATGAACAACAGATATGAACCCTGTCCAGTCCTGTGCCGGCCTCACAATCCCCGACACCCTTGAGCCCATTGCTGCGGTCACTGTGTCAGTCTACCTGGTTGAGGGACTTCCTCTCCTTTGACATCCCTCTGCCTTTCCAAGCGTGATGTACCCCTCTAAGAAACAACAGCAGCATCAACATGGCCAAAGTTTGTGACATGAAGCTTCATCATCTTTGCCTCCCAGGAGCACTCTGGCTGCACCTTAGCCAAGACATACATGCCTGTCTGTTCTTTTGGCAATCCATGGGGTATTCAGCATTCTTCTCCAACACCACAATTCCAAGGCATTCATTCTTCCTCAGTCATCCTTGGTCATTGTCCAGCTCTCAGATGCATAGCAAATGTGTGCATTTATACATCTATACATCCACCTACAAATCCATCCATTTATCATCCGTCCAATCCATTTACCCATCTGTCTTTCCACCACTCGTCCACCCACCCACCCACCTCCTCACCCGCCCATCCACCTCTCTATTCATTCATCTTACAAGCTTTCACTGAATGCCTGCTCAGTTCTGGGGACATACTAGTGAACAAGACAAACAGCGTCACTTTCCTGGAGCTCATCAGTAGTGAAGAAGATAGACTGCAAGCTAGTAAGGATTTCATGACTAGTGGGATAGGCGCTGGAAAGGAAGAGCACAGTCCTGGCAGAGCAGAGAATGGGGGAGCCTGACATAGACCGAGGGTGAGAGAAGGCTTCAGTGCAAAAGTTGTATTGAAGTTGAGGCCTGAGCGCTGGGTAGGAGGCAAGTGTAGGAGGGGTGGCCACATGGGGACAGCAGGCACACATGGGTCCCATGGTAAAGAGCTTGGTGGGCAGAGAGAGGAAAAACAGTTGGCAAGGCTCGAGTGAAGGGAGTGCAGCAGAATGGCCTGAAATGTAGCTTAAACATTGTTTCTGAGCCATTCTTTCCTGAAGGCTCCTCTAGGGCTCCCTGCCTTGGCCATCAGAAATTGGGTCCAGCCCATCTCTGTGCCTCCCTTTGCAGCCAGCCTCACTCTGTTTGCTGATAAAGAAATAGGGTACCAGCAGTCACTCAATAAAGTAGGCAAGAAAGCCTGAAATACCTCTAGGGCCTCAGGGCTGCCAGGAGAAAAGCAGTTGTGCACATCCTTTCATTTTGCCTCAGAACTCCCCCAGTGAGCAACGTGTGGAGGAAAGGTGTGGCTCCACCTGGTGCTGGTGTTTCTGGGTGACAAGAGGATGTAGAGGCTCATGTCCTTTATCTGAGAGCATGGCAAGGATCTCAAAAGGTGGGGTCATTACAGATGAGAATGCAGAGATGCCACCTCCAGGGCCACGTGGCGAGATGATGAAAGAGGCTGGGGTAGAAGACAGGCCCTGCCTTGTGGTCCATTGCCAAGTACTTGACAGCCAGGGCAGAGAGATGCTGCCTTTCCCCATAATTAGAAACACTATCAAGGTGTTGTTTCTGCCCAGTAGATCCCCAAAGTGGAGAAGGGCACTTGACGTGGCACCTTGTTAGGGAGATGACCTGCCATGGAGGCTGTGAAAGCAGCCAGCCATCATATTTCCATTTCTCTTGAGCCACATCTGTGCGCGTGCACACACAGATCGAGCCCCAGTCAGGGCTGGAGAGCTGGGCCTGAGATGCATCCACTTGGTGTTGTTGATACTACTTGGGGTTTACGGACGCCCAGATTCAGCAGCTACAGCTTTAGTGCCTCTCCATTGATTTAACTATCATTTCAGCTCCACGGCTCATGGCTCGAAACCAGCTGACATAAATCTTCACATGATAACGCTCCCCTTCTTGTTTAGGACACCGCATCCCATTAGGAAAGCCAAACTACTTAGAGGAGAGCTTGATAGATGAGCCTGACGCCTAGTCTCGCTGAACAATTACCGAGCTGCCCTATTACAAGGAGGTGACCCAGGGCACATGTAAGAGGGAATGACCTGGAAGGTGCATGGGGAATCCCAGGCATCCCACCCTACTGGGAGCCTCCGTGCATTCTGGGGATCCCTTCAGCCATGTGCTGCAGAGAGAGACTTAGGCCTGCTCTAGTATCATAGCCAAAACAATGAAAAATTGATGACTTAAGTGTTTATGGGATGCCTGCCACATCCAGGCTTTCACCTCTAATCGCAGCTCTTGAGGAACTCCTAATCTGTTCATAAGGTGGTTATAGATGGTGGATGGATAGGTTGATGTGTGTGTGTGTGTGTGTGTGTGTGTGTGTGTTGGATGGACTGATGGATGATTAGATTGATAAAATGATAGATATGTAGATAGACAGATAATGGAGAGATAACTAGTAGTCATAAGAGTGCCCTCAGGTTGTTAACAGTTTAGCATGCTCAGCTCCTCAAGCAATACTCTTGGCACTAGCAGTCAGGAAATCAAAAGATGAGTTGCTCTGGTGAAGGCTGCTGTCAGGGACATGTCAAACGTGCTGAAGAACAATGATGTCAGTCTGGAGACTAAAGTTTGCCTGATCCAGGTCTTCACAATTACTTGCTATGCGTCAGAGAGCTGGATGATGATCAAAGATGACAGATGAGTTGTAGTGTTGGAGAAGAGTATTGAACATTCCATGGACTGCCAAGAGAATAAACAGGTTTATCCAGGAGAGAGTGAAACCAAGTTGCTCCTTGGAGCAAAGGATTTTGAAGCTCCATATCACATACTTTGAGCATGTGGCCAGGAGGGACCAATCCCTAGAGAAGGACATCATGCTTGGAAGGGGGGAAGGAAAGCGCACAGGAGAGGAAGATCCCAGATGAGATGGATTGACACTGTAACTGGGGTAATGGTGGTAGGTGTGTCAGAGACAGTGAGACTGACACGAGATAGAGCAGTGTTCAGAGCTATTGTACATAGGGTTGCTATGAATCACAGGCGACATGACGGCACATAACAATACCAAAAATGAGGTTTGAATCTATCAGCTGCTTTGTGAAAGAAAGCTTGTCAGTCTCCTCCCATGCAATTTACTGCCTCTGAAAACCTGCTGGAGGGTCAACTATGAGTCGGTTCTGACTCGATGGCACACAACAACAACAGGGTGGATCTGGCAAATAGATAACTTTACCTCTTTTCACACCCAGGACCCCCAAAAAACTCACTCCCGTGTGGAGTCAGTTCTCAGCCACAGCATCCTCAGAGTAGAAATGTCCCCTGGTTTCTAGCACTGCAAATCTTTAGGGAAGCTTAATGCCACATTTTTCTTCTGTGGAGCAGCTGCAGCTGGTGGGCTTGAACTGCCAGCCTTTCAGTTAGTCCCTGAGAACCTCACCACCGATTTCTCACAGGGTCATCCATTCCAGCCCAAATCTGTCCTCGGCATCTGCCGGAGCACGGTGCTGCATGTTGTTGTCGCTCTTAGGTGCTGTCGTTTTGAACCCAGGACCCAGAAAACCTATGGGACAGAGCAGAGCTGACCTGTAATGTCTTTGCAGGAGCAGGTTGCCAGGTCTTTTCTCTCACAGAGCGCCTGGTCGACACTTGTGCTGACACCTGTTTGCTGTCCTTAGTCTCTGAGTTCAGAGGGTGGCCAAGCAAGGCTTTCTGGATAAAGCTAGATAAACTATAGATGGGGGAACAATGGTGCCTGGCACATCAGTATTTCGAGACAGACCTAATTCCATCCATTCTCATCTCCTGGCCAGGAGGACCTGACCTGACCCAGGAGCACCAGCCCATGGAGGTTGGTGGGGGTTACCTGAGGGCATGATTGTAGACAGCTGCTTTGCAGATACAATGGAGCTTGGGTGCGTGAACGCACGGGCACTCACACACACACACGCACACACACGCACACGCACACGCACACGCACAGAGTATCTATTCTAGGCATACTCATTATCAGCTAACTTTAATCAGCCTTGACGCTCGCATCTCAAATACCAAATACTTTGGTGTGTGCTGTCTATGAACGCACACCAAAAATAGTTCTGGGGAGATAAACACATGAGCCGAGAGGCTGGCTGATTGCAATCTGAGTCGAGTGCAGTCGCCTTCGGTGCAGCCAAGGCAGGAATCTTAACACAGGGTATCAATAACTAACTAACCCGCACTGCCACCAGCAGCAACGCCAGCTGCTGACCACTCTCAGTGGGAGAGCCATGATGGCCATCCCCGGTCCTCGCTCAGACAGAGACCCACCTTGCTGTTGAAATTTGCTGTTCTGTGTGCCAAGGCACTGTCACTCCCACTCCCACGTGGGAAGGGTAGGTCTTGCAATTAGTCATTCTAGGACTGCAGACCTGCACCATTTAGAGAGTGGCAGGAGTGGCAGGGAAGTAGAGATGTTGACAGTGCCTTTCCGCCATCTGCCTTGCTTTCCTTCTGCAGCCGCAAGTACCTGCTGCTGGATGCTGACTCCTTCAGTTCATTTATGACAAGGAGAAAAAGAAGAATTATAAGTATGTGCAGCCCTCCTCCCTGCGCCACTGCCCTGGAGAGAGACAGGACCCAGTGGCTGTCATTCTGTGGCAGGTGGATCGATGCTCATCCAAGACGTGCTCCTTTCTGAATCTCCGGGAACTGTGGCTATGACCTTATTAGGAAAAGGATCTTTACAGATGTAATTAAGTTAAGTATCTTCCAATGTGATCATCCTCAGTTGTCCAGGTGGGCCTTACATTCCGTGCCAAATGTCCTTAGAAGAAACGCACAGACGAGGAAGAATATGAAGATGACAGAGATTGCAGCTTTGTAACCACAGCCCCCAAAACTGCATGAGGCGAGGTGCAGGATCTCTCCTAGAGCCTCTGAAGGGAGTTCATCATATTTTATACTAATAACACATGTGTTTAATGGCTTTTTGGCAAGCCTCAACCCCCCTAGATCGGCTAGCTTCCTATGAGTGATATGTACATGTGTGTTATTTATGTAGGCGTGTTGTGTAAGAAAAAGACAGCAGCCTTGTCAACACCTAGCCTTAAAACTTCTGGCCTCTGTGAGAGAAGAGATATTTTTGTTGTTTTTAAGCTACCAAACTTGTGGTAGTTTGTTCCAGCAGCCCTAGGAAACTAACACACACTTCTTTTTTCCCCTCTTTTCTTTTTTTCTTGTTGTGTACCATCGAATAGGATTTGACTAGCACAGGAGGAGATTGCCCCTTCTTCTCCAGTGGAGCATCTGGTGGATTCGAACTGCACACCTTTGAAGTTGCAGTGCAGTTTCTTGCCACTAGGCCACCAGCGCTCCCTCTAACACACATTTCTTGTTGCATTAGTGGGAACTGAGCCAGTTGGAAAAAAATATTGGAATGATCAACAAAGTTTGAAGAATAATAATAAGTCACATTCATTGAACATTTAATGATCTCAAGAGAGAGATTGACAGAATGGAACTGGGCGTAGGTAGTCAAGCCTAAGATCTCATTCTTTTGACCAGGTGCCCAGGAGCCCTGGGGAAGAGTGAATCTGTATTTGTAGGTGAGCTAGAAGAATGAGAGATGTGATGTCTGAAGAAGAGAATTTGAGTTTTAGGACCCTGCTGCTTATCGAAATGAGATAGAAAAGTTCAGCATCTTTGCTTTACGTTATAAAGAAGATCTTATTCTTGGTGTTCTTGGAGAAGTTTGGTAAAGACTGACATTGCTCTCCAATTATGTTATTTTCCTCCTTTTTTTCTTGTTTTTAATGTGAGATGTGTACATATGGTGTCTGAGTTTTAAATGGGTTACTCTAAGACCCATTCATCATCCCATTCATTAAGCTCTGATTTATCTGTCAAAACCTGGTGTTAAAACAATGCAGCTTGCTTGGCGGTGGCAGCGGCTGACCTCTACTAACTCCACTAGGGTTATGAACTCCATTCATTCAACTTCAACATTATAAACCCTCTCATTCTTGTGAGGTCCGGCATTGCCCCCGTTCCCCTACCTCCTTCTACCAATTCCACCAGCAGACATCCCACAAGAACTGAGTCTGCTAATCCATTGCACTGGCCACACAGAACACACAAGCATTACTTACCATTATGGGGCTTATTGTGGAGTCACAAGTTACAATTCAGGTTGGAAACAAGATTTAGTTATTCTCCCAGGACAGCTTCTCAGGCATGCTTGCAGGTCCTGTGACCTTCAGCCTGAAGGTTCTGCTTCTCTGTCACACAGCACTTTAATATTGCCAGTTATGGCATCACCCTGCTACACGCCCCAACCTCTCAGCCCTCCACTGAGCCCGAGTGAAGCCCCTTGACTCTGATTCTGTGGGGTGGCAGTGCCAGATCAGCTCTGTCTCATATCCAGCTCTGCTCCTCTGACACTTTCGCTGCTGCTGGTAGTCTCAGTCCATCTGGGGTTGAGGATTTCTGGCCCAAAATGATGCACTGTATTCTCTGCTGCTTCTCTCTGGATGGTAGTGAGATTCCCATTCTTGCTCAGTTTAAACCTGGCAGGATGGCAAAACGGACCTGTGACCCCCCGGAAAGGGGCTGTTTACCTCATTCACGTTACTAGTGTAGTCCGTCCTACCCAGCCAAGTGATGGGGGAAAGATTGAACTTAACAATAGTGTCATTTTGCTTGGATTCACAGTCAACACCCTTGGTATCAGCAGTCAGGAGATCAGGAGGCGTAATAGCATTGGGAAAGTCTGCTGTCAGGAATCTCTCCAAAGTCCTGAAAAACAATGAGTCAAAACCTAGTCTTTCCAATCACCTGCTGTACATCTGAGAGGTGGGCAATGAGTAAGGATGACGGAAGAAGAATCGATGCATTTGAGTTGTGGTGTTGGAGAAGAGTAGAGAATAGCCCATGGATGGCCTAAAGACAAACAGACAAATCTGACCTGGAGAAAGTCCAGCCGCAATATTCGTTGGTGGCAAAGATGGTAAAGCTTCAGCTCACATATTTTGGATATGTTGTTAGGAGAAGCTATTCCCCAGAAAGAGACGTCATACTTAGAAAGGTAGAGGGACAGGGTCAGTGAAGGAGAGGAAGACCCTCAGTGAGATGGATTGATACAGTGGCTTCAGCAATGTTCTCAAACGTACAGGCTAAGAGTTCAGATCTGTTGTTCACAGGTCGCTATGAGTTGTGCTTGACTCAGTGGCACTAAAAAGCAACAGCAACCACCCAGCCATGTGGAGTTCTCGTGGCCTCAGGGGTAAAGAATTGTACTGCCAAAACAAAGACAGTAGTTTGAATCCATGAGCCGAAAGATTGTCAGTCTCCTCTTGTGTGATTTACAGCCTCTGAAAACCCACTGGAAGGTCAGCTATGAGTTGGTTCTGACTCCATAGACCATAATAAAACACCTACAACCCAGTCAAGTGGTGAAAGGCAAAGCCAGCATCAAGAAAAGCCA
The DNA here is from genome assembly GCF_000299155.1 of Elephantulus edwardii. NCBI lineage: Eukaryota > Metazoa > Chordata > Mammalia > Macroscelidea > Macroscelididae > Elephantulus > Elephantulus edwardii. The sequence goes on along the minus strand of NW_006399839.1, from coordinate 2,295,458 downwards.
TTTTTATTTTTCTAACAATCCATCTATTGCATCATGGCTGGACTGAGCAGACATACAGATGAACAGGAACCTGCCTTGGGGTGCTAAGCTCACGAAGGTGGCCTGGGGCCAGCACAAACTGGGCCTTGAGTTTGGACATCTTTCCAGGAGTAGTGGGCATGTTTGTGCAGGAGGACCAAGCTGAGAGGACAGGCTCTGTGTTCTCCAGGTCACTGAACCTTCCTGAAATGCCACCCCTTCTGACCTTTCTCATTCCCTCATAGTGTTTGGGTTTTTGTTTTGTTTTTTTAAGGAAAGAAACTCAACTTTGCCACACACATGATTAATGACATTGCTCAGAGGTTTTCCTAGAGAGAGCTGGAGCGGGGGACAGCCTTTCTCCAGGGCGTTCTGCTCCCCAGCCATTCTCCAGCCTCATAATCTTTTGACTATTAGCTAGTGGGAGAAATTGGGCCTTACCTGAGCATTATGGGCAATCTCCTTCCATGTGATTTACTGCTTCTGAAAACATGCTAGAGGGTCAGTTATGGGTCGCTTCCACCTCAATGGCCCACAACAACAACAACATGTATTAGTGATTATTACCTTATCCAGATAGTACAGTGTGATCAAAAGAATTTTCTTGCACCTTTTCAGACAGAGTTGGATAGAGTGGGGAATGGGTCATGGACCCCATTGAAGCCAATTAGAAGGCTAGTCTAACTCAACACCACCTAACAACAACTACAAATAGGATTAGTCCTGGCATTCAGAAAAAGATGTGTTCTGATTGATTGGATAAAGCTGAACACTATTCCACATTGAGACAAGAAGACGCAGCAATGCAGCGTTACCGTAAGTCAGTACTGAGGAGAAAGAACACAGACTAGGGTCCAAAAGTGCCCTTGAAGATTCCTGGAAAGACATGAGTTTGGATGTTGACATGACTTCTCCACAGCATGCTACCGCAGGCTGCCCTTTCTTTCAGGATCCTTGGTGGTACAATGGTTAGGCATTTGGCTGCTAACTGACAGGTTGCCGATTCAAATCCACCAGCTGTTTCACAGGAGGAAAATGACAGTCGGCTTCAGGAGAGATGGCAGCCTTGGAAGCCCTGCGGGGGACAGTTCACCCCTGTTTCAGAGTTTTCACGAGTCTGAACAATCTCAACAGCGGTAACTATGAATGAGCGGCCATTTCTGCACTTGAACAGCAGGTAACGAGCTTTGATACGTCGTTACTTGAAAGCAGCATGTATTTCAACACTGAACTCACACTCAGGGGTAAGAGAGGCTCTCACCAGAAGAGACACTCAGGGCCTGCGCCTAGATCCAAGCCAGAAGGATGCGCGTGAAACTATCATTGTTCTGTCTCCCCATTATTTACTGCCATCATCGTTGCTGTTCCTGTTGCTGAATTTATGGGTACAATTGTATAAATTATGGGACAACACAGCATATAAATTTTCATTAAAAGTACATAGATATAGCTGCCTCTCAGTCGACTCCAACTCATAGCAACCTTATATACAACAGTTAAACACAGCTCTGTCCTGAAACATCTTTAAAAATGCTGACACACTCAAGTCTGTCGTTGAAGCTGTTGAACCATTCCCCCTGACAGGGGGTCATCCTTGCCCTTGGTGACCTCCACTTCAAGAAATAGAATATCTTCATCTAGTGATTGATCGGGAGTCAACACCCTTGGTATCTACCAGCAGTCAGGAAATCAGGAGACGTAGTGCATTGGCAAGTCTGCTGTCAGGGACTTCTTCAAAATGCTGAAGAGCAATGATATCATTCTGAAGACTGAGGTGTGCCTGATTCAGGCCATGGTTCTTCTCAGTCATCTACTGGTCATCAGAGAGCTGGACAATGAACAAGGATGACAGAAGAAGAATTGATACCTTTTTTAATTTCAATTCCTATTTTATTTAAATATGACTATTAATATTTTTTATTATTATTAAATTTTATTAGTTTTAATGAACATTTACAGGGATTTTGGGTTTTCATTCCTTCATTGTTGCACTGTTTTCTCTACCCTCCTCCCCAGTTCGTTCTTCTCCCCCCCCCCCGAATGTCTGTTTTAATTGTCCAGTTGCCACAGTGCTTGTCAAAGCCAGTTCTGATTAATCTCCTTTGTCAGTGTGTCCTTTGCCATTCCCTATCACTCCTCCCTGAGAGAGACTTCACCCTGATTCATAAGGAAAAGAGGATGGCGTATTCTCTTAGCTACTTCCTGCTGAAAAGGGACGCTGTGGGTTTCAGGGTGAAGATCTTCTCTCACTACTCTAAAGGGCCCCTTTGGCAGCAGGAAACACGTAGACTATTATGGAGATTGATTTTGGAATTTAGATGCACTGTTATTAATTGTGCTTAGTCGTACATGTTCATATCCTTGAAGATGTATCATGGGGGTGTTGCAACCTAGAAGACAGAAATTTAACTAACAAGTTAAAAGCACATGAGTCAAAAATTAACAAGCAATAATATTCCGAGTAGAGGTTCTAGTAGTGGCACAAATCAAGTTACAGAGGGAAGGTGGTTCTTATAATAAAAGGCCTATAGACTAGCACTTTGTCGAACTGATACCTTTGAGTTGTGGAGCTAGAGACGAGTACTGAATATCCCATGGACAGCCAAAAGAACAGATATGTCTAGGGGAAATTGCACATGCCACAGGGCTCCTCGGAGGCATCCCATCTTTGCCTTGGAGGCAAAAATGGTAAAACTTTGTCTCATATTTTGGACGTGTAGCGAGGTTGAGGCTGTTCCTTGGGAAGGGGTATCATGCTTAGAAAGATGGAGGGTCAGTGAAAGAGAAGAAGACCCCCGATGAGATGGAGAGACACGATGACTTCAGCAATGGGCTCTAGTTGTCAGAGATGGTCTGATGGCAGAGGATAGGCAGGGTTCAGGCCAGCTGTTCATAGGGTCACTATGAGTTGTACTTAACTTGACAGCACCTAACAACATCAAGAAGTGATTGATCCCTCTTGATGGTATGTCCAGAGCAAGCAAGTAAGGAAGGCATCCAGTGTGTCTCACAAAGTTTCACTGGCTACTTTTTGAAAGTAGACCTCCAGGCCTTACTTCCTGTTCTTTTTTTACTCTGGAAACTCAGCCTTAACCTGCCCATCGATGGCGACTCTGCCTGTAATCAGTAGCACAGTGTCCTGCATCCTAGCAACATACAAGCCACCACAATACAACAAGCTAACAGATGAGGTATTGGAAGTGCTTGCCATGAAATATGAGCTTAACGTCCTCCTGGCTCCTCGTGTCGAGTTTAGGAAAATCAAGCCCATCTCAACTCTGGTCCTTTCTTAGAATGAAACTTGGACAGCTTAGCCGTCCACGCAGCTCTGCCGAGGGATTGCAATCTTCCAGCCAAGTTGAGTCTCTGGAAGCCAATTTTCTGAGTCAAACACAAAATTGTTCCATAGTTGGTGTGTTTACTCAGAAACATGTCTGCTATTGCTATGCCTGCATAATAGGCGTGTGGGGGGGGTGTCTACTTTCCACTTTGCAGTATTTTATATAATGTGCCATTTCCCAATATGGACTCTGAGGGACACCAGGGTGGTGGGATAGTCTGTGGATAAATAATTTCCTGGGCTACGTAAGTTTGGAAATCACCTGCTCTTGGGTGTAAGTTCCCACATAGCCAAAGCTAATGACATCTGGCTAACTTCGTTTAGTGAAGCTTTGGCCAAGTTCATTTTGTGCCCTTAGGGAGCCAGAAGTAGAGGCGAGGGGGAGGTCAAGGGATGGCCAGCACCACTCCACACACTTTTCTGGTCTCCAGCCTAGGGACTGAGGTGGAAGTTTTAAACTGGCCTGATCTGGATCGGACTTTAAATACTGGAAAGTGACCAGAAAGCTATCGAATCTGCCTGGGACTCGGCTAAGGGCCAGGAAAGGGGAATTTGAAATCTCTGGGCTGACAGTCTTTGGAGGAAAATCAAACCTTTTTACTTTGTTTGGTCACCAGGCCCAACGATAGCAGACATCTTGTCTACCTGCAGTCCCCTGAGTGGGTTGAGAAGTCGCTGGGCAGGGCAGAGGGTTAATGTGCACGGGTGCTGCCTGAAAGTTGGAAGCTCAAGTACACCGAGAGGACCTTCAGAAGAAAGGCCTGCTATGTGCTTCTAAACCAGCAGCCCTTGAGAACCCTATGAAGCTTGGCTCTGCTGGGGTCCTCACGGGGTCTCCCTGAGTTATGGTCAAAGTCAACTCAATGGTAACTGGGTTGAAAAGTGTCCTTCAAAGATATGTCCACTTGGAGCCCCAGAATGTGGCCTTATTTTGAAATAGGGTCTTTGCACATGTCACTAAGTTAAAGATCGAGATGAAATCATACTGTGGATTAATTGTTGTGAGGTGCCTTGAGTTGGTTTCACCTTCTAGTGATTCTCTGTGTGTGTGTGTGTGCACTGTCAAGTCAGATCTGACTGGTACAGGAGGAGATTGCCAATTGCCCTTCCATCTCCAGCAGAACATCTGGTGGATTTGAACCATGTACTTCTGGGATTTCAGTGAGGCTTCTTGCCACCAGAGCACCAGAGCTCCCTTCCTAGTGATTCTTGTTAAACAAAATTAATACTGCCGCTCCTGTGCCAGCCTCACGATGACCATGTCTGAGCCCAGTGTCACAGCCACCGTACCAGGCTATCTCATGAGGGTCTTCCTCTTCCCCTCTGATCCTCTCCTTTACCACGCATAATGTTTTTCTCCAGGAACTGGGCCCTCCTGGGACCATGTCCCATGTGTGTAAAACAAAGGTTTTCCTCCCTTGGTTCTAAGAAGTATTCTGTCTGTATTTTGTTCGAAAGAGACTTTTTCATTCTTTTGGAAATTTGTGATACATCCAGTGTTGTTTGCCAACATCATAATTCAAAGCCATCAATTCTTCTTCTGTCAATCTTCTTTATTCATTGTCTAGCTTTGGAATGCATTTAAGGTAACTGCAAATCCTATGGCTTGCGTCTGGCACACCTTAGCCCTCCAGGTGACGTCTTTGCTCTTGGATACTTTGAGATGATCCTTTGCAGCTATTTGCCCAGTGAAGTAGTCATCTACTACTAGGGAGCTCTGGTGGCCTAGTGGCAAGAAGCTGTGCTGCAATCCTGAAGGCACATGGTTCGAATCCAGCTGCTCTGCGGGAGGAAGATAGGTAGTCTCCTCTCACGCAGTTAACTGCCTCTGAAAACCTGCTGGAGGGCCAGCTATGGGTCGATTCTGACTTGGTGGTACGCAACAACAAGTAGCTATCTAATAATCCAGGTAAAATAAATCCCTGACTCCTTTAAACTTTTCAACATCTTGTGATGCTGCTAATTGGTCCAGTTGTGAGCATTTGTGAGGTTTGGAGGGTTTTTGTGTTTGTTTTTTTTTTTTATGTTGAAGTATAATCTGTACTGAAGGCTGTAATCTTTGATTTTCTTCAGTGACTGCTTCAAGTCCTCTTGGCTTTCAGTGAGCAAGGTTGTATCGTCTACATGTCCCAGTTTGTTAACGGTATTTCCTCCAGTGCTAAAGCCGCATTTTTCTTCATACAGTCCAGCATTTTGGATTATTCCCTCCACATACAGACTGAGTAAGTGTGGCAAAAGGATCCAACCATGAAGCACACCTTTCTTGATTTTCAACCCAGTGTTCCCTTGTTCTGTTTGAACCACTGCTTCACTGGAGTAGGATAAGCCCTAAATCCAGCAGGAGGGAATGTCCTTACAAGAGATGGGAAAGGACACCGAGAGACACACACAGAGAAGAATGCCATGTGAAGACAAAGGCAGAGAGATTGGCGTGACACTGTCACAAACCAGGCAGCACCAGGAGCCAACAGAAGCTCGGAAACGCACAGACAGCCTCCCCTGGAGTCTTTGAAGGGAGGTGGCCTTCCTGACTTCTCCATTTCAGGCTTGTGAAAATGAAGAGACTGCATTTCTGTTGTTTTAAGCCCAAGTTGGTTGTAATGCATTCTAGTAGCCCTAGGAGACTAATAATACCCCACGCTATTATCACTGATGGGTGGGACAGGATTCCCCAGCCAGGCTGAGGCTCGGAGTCGTGCTGCCTCTGCGTAGATGGAGTTAGAGTGGATGTATGTGAACTTGAGGCATGCTAATTTTGGCACCAGCAGCGAATAATTAGCAAGACTCAGCGTAAAGATCTAGAGGGCTTAGACCCAGCAAGGATGGGAAGAGCTGGGCAGCAGAGAAAAGGGGAGGTTGTAAGGGACTCTGGATTTGTCCTTGGGATGGCGGACACAGAAAGGGCAAGCCAAGTTCATTAACTGCTAGAGGTAAGTCAACCAGAAAAGATACAGAGGCAAGAGCAGTCGCTGTGGGAGTTTCATCTTGGCAGACCTGAGAAAGAGCGGTCTGATAAAGAGAAGCTACTGGAGGGAATCCAGTGAGGACAGAGCCGTCCAGGCGGGCTTGTAGGCTGGACCTCAAGGCTGCCATTATGCAATTAATCAGCCTCTGCCCGGGACAGCCTTTCCATCCCCAGGGACTCTTCATGACTTCTCACACTGTCATTAAACTTTTCCAGAGCTCAAGTTCTTTGCTGTGTACCCTCTAGCAATGAACAACCCTCCCTCCCCCCGCCCTTTTGCCTCTATTTTCTGATCCACAAAATGGAAACACTAGTATTATTTGTAAAGGCGCTCTAGTGACATTCTTTGGACTTGTCAAGAGAGGTCAATTATTGGGAAAAGAAATCATGCTGGCAAAGGGGGAGAATTAGAGAAAGAGAGGAAGACCCTCGATAAAGTGGGTTGACTCCACGATTGTAACAGTGGACTCCAGCAATACAAAGATGGTGAGGGTAGTACAGGACAGAGCGTGGTTCAGATCTGTTGTTCATAAGGTCGCTATGAGTCGAAGTAGATTTGAAAGCACCTAACAACAACAGTGGCATAGGCCTCGGTGAGCTAACCGAAAAGGTGCACATCTCTGGAACTTCAGATCCACCGGCATCTCTGATGGGCAGTCACCTCTGATTAATATTTCCTGATAGGGAGTCACTGTAAGTTGTAATTGGCTTACTAGCAGTGGGCTGGGTTTTTGAGTATTATTTACCTCTGAGAACATTATGAGGATTGCATGAGATGAAATCATATACCAAGTTTCTGGAATGCAGCAAATACTTGCAAATAGTAGCTATTGTTCTTACTTTGATGGATTCAGATTGTAGTGTTGGCAAAGAATATTGAATATACTGTGATCTTTCAGAGACCAAAACAAATCCATCTTACAAGAAGTGCAGCCAGAATGCTCCTTGGAAGCAAAGATGAATGAACTCTGGCTTGCTCACTTCAGCGAGACCAGTCACTAGAGACAGACATTGTGGTTGATAAAGTCTTTGAAAACACAGCAACTTCTAATGAGGTGAATTGACATAATGAACACAACAATGGACTAAAACATGCCTGTGGTCATGAAGATGGTGCAGGATAGGGCTGAGTTTTGTTCTTTTATACCCAGTATCTCCATGAATGGGAGCCAGTTAGATGGTAGCTCCCAAGAGCAACCAATACCAATATGTTCACCATTGCTGTGTTGATAATATCAATATATTCAGTATTGCTGTGTTGTTTCCTTACCTATTAGCTGTCAATTAAGGAATTCTTACTATGTGCCTGGCACATAAGTTCTAAGCATTTTACTCATGATTTCAGTAAGGAAGTAGATCTAAGTATTACCATTTTACAGATTAGGAAACTGAGGTTAGGATGGCAGTAGGAAATTGTTCGAGAGTCACACTAATGCTAAAGATAGGATTCAGACTCAAGTCTGAACTGCCCCCACGCCTAGACTTTGTGTTACTGCATCTCATAGCACAAGAGATGGTTTTATATGCTGTGCACGTTAAGACATGTTTACTTCTAAAAATAATGTGTCTCCTTTAGAAGAAGAGAGATTTCCCATTTGTAACCGTTACATGTGATTTCCTTTTAAAATAAACTTACAGAGCAGCACTATCCATAACAGCAAAGATGGAAACAGCCAAATGTTATCAGTAGGTTAATGGCAAACAGTTTGGCGAATTCAATTTTTTACCACTAAGCCACCAGATCTCCTTCATTTGAAGCTTAGTGGGATGGAAAAACAGACCAATGCCATGTTGTTGTTGTGTGCCATCGAGTCAGAACCCACCCAAAGGGGACCCTCCACTGGGCTTTCAAAGGCAGTAAATTGCATGAGAGGAGACTGCCCTTCTGTGCAATTTATTGCCTCAGAAAACATGGTCTCTCCATACAATGGAAAATTGTTATACTCCACCATGTGGGTGAACCTTGGAAACACTATGTTAAGGTAAGAAGCCAGCAGCAAAGGTCACATAGGATTCTGTTTCTGTGAAGTGTTTAGAAGAGGTAAGTTCACAGAGACAGGCAGTTAGTTGGATTGGTGGTTTCCAAGTCTAGGGGAAAGAGGTTATGGGGAGAAACTGCTTAGTGGACGCAGAGTTTTATTTTGAGGGTGGTGCGGTGAATTTCTTAGGATGGCCGTTCTAGCTCTGAACTTTGTAACACCCACCAAATGGCTGGGTCAGAACCCTCAAAGTCACTGCCATCGAGGCACAGTTGATGCGTAGCGTCTCTGAAGTTGTAAATCTTAACAGGAAAAGACCGCTTATCTTTTTTTGCTGTGGATTCGCTGGTCGGTTCAAACTGCTGGACACATGCAGCATTTTGGAAGGCAGCTCTGCTCACCACTATTCTACCCATGCTGGCATGCAGCGGACGACACTGCCAGAGCTCATGAATGACTGGGTAGGACAGCAAACATGAGGTGCTCGTGGCCCACAGAGGACTGCCTAGCTTGCTAATGATGTAAATAGAGAGGGAGCATCCTTATTGGAGCAGGACCGAGCAAATAAGGTCTATGGAAGCCTAAGCAGGAGTGGCATCCACTTCCTAAACAACATGCCTCTGGAAACTCTATCAACTTTGATAAACGTTGATAGCTATAGAAAGACTTCCGGCCTTTTGTTCATAGGGTCACTATGAGTCATGCTTGACTTGAAGGCAATCAACAACAGCAACAACAATGCGATTAGGGAGCTTTGGTGGCCTCGTGTTAAGAAGCTGTGCTGAAGTCCCAAAGGCAGGCAGTTTGAATCCACTAGCTGCTCCATGGAAAAAAGATGGGCAGTCTCCTCCTGTGCAATTTACTGCTTCTGAAAACTCAGTGTCGGGTCAGCCGTAAATTGGTTCCAGCTCGGAGGCAGTGAATGTAAATTGAGTCGTCTCAAGAGGCAGAAAGTGGGACCTCATTACTGATAAGAAAGAAGAGCCAGGAGTAGAGTGCATCTTCTGCAGCCAAGGACCCTTCACAGAAGCTCCTCCACCCAGAAGATGAGAGAGCTGTGACAGTCTGATGAGAGGGCAAGAAGCAGGGCAGAGGGATGGCAGCAGCAGAGACAGGAGAACTAGGAGAGTGGTGTAAGAGACAGAGCCAGGGATCCACCCCCGCTCCCGCGAGTCTATCGGCCTTTAGGCCAGAGACTTGATGGCACATGAGATGCCTCCAGGCTCTTGCTAGGTGGCAAGCTTCGTTAACCCACAGAGCTAGACGTAAGCACCTTTAGGCTGAGGTTTGTTGGCAGAATGGGGTGCCTTTGGGTACTTCAGTTGACAGAGCTAAGAGCTTTGTAATGCTTGCCTGAGTAGGGCATAGACCAAAGGGTGGTGAGGATCAAGATCTGCAGGCATGGCTGAGAAAAGACTATCCTGATTGAACAACTGTATCCTGAGTCATTCCTGGTTCTGAATTGTAACCTGGTAGATCCCTAAATAAATGCCATAACTGTGTGCATGGTCTGGGAGTTCTGTGTGGCCATAATAGCAAGTTTCCAGCAGAGATGTGAGAGTGCTATGGGAGGATGCTAATGTCCTTAGTTGGGCTTGAACCACCAACCTTTAGGTTAACAGCCGAATGCGCTAACCAATTGCACTACTTGATTGTGTTTATGCGAATCCTATACTTGGACCAGGAGACAGTCATCAGAACAGAGCAAGGAAACACTACATGGTTCAAAATTGGGAAGGTTGTGCATCAAGGATGTATCCTATCTCTGTATCTTTTCAATCTGTATGCGGAACAGATTATCCAGGAGGCTGGGTTCTATGAGAAGTGTGGCATCAGGATTGGAGGTAGACTCATCAACAGTCTGCATTATACAGATGACACAGCTCTGCTTGCTGAAATTGAGGAGAACCTGAAGCGCTTGCTGCAGAAGGTCAAGGACTGCAGCCTTCAATATGGATTGAAGCTCAACATCAAGAAAACAAAGATTCTCACCACTGGGCCAATTGATAGCATCTTGATAGATGGTGAAGAGAATGAGATCGTTGACAGCTTCTGTTTGCTTGGCTCCATAATCAACACTCTTGGCACCAGCAGCCAGGAAATTAAAAGACAAATTGCATTGGGAAAGTCAGCTGTCAGAGACCTCTCCAAAGTACTGAAGAGCAACAATGTCAGTCTGGAGACTAAGGTGTGCCCGATACAGGCCATATTCTTTGCCATTACTTGCTATGCATCAGAGAGCTAGACAATGACTAGGTATGATAGAAGGAGAATTGATGCCTTTGTGCTGTGGTACTGAAGAAGAGTATTGAATATACCATGGACTACTAGGAGAAAAAAAAAATTCATCCTGGAGAGGATGAAGCCAGGCTGCTCCTTGGAGGTAAGGATTCTGAAGCTTCGTCTGACATACTTTGGACATGTTGCAAGGAGGGATCAGTCCTTAGAGAGGGATGTCATGCTTGGGAGGGTGAAGGGACAGCGCAGGAGAGGAAGACCCGCAATGAGATGGAGTCAGTCACTGGGGTAATGGGGATAGGTGTGTCGGAGACAATAAGATAGACAAGGATAGAGTAGGATTTAGGGCTGTTGTACATAGGGTCATTATGAGTCGCAGGCAACTTGAAGACACATAACAACAACAATGACAACATGGGAGGACAGTGCATGTCAGAACTGGTAAAAGGGTTTGGAGGATGGAGCCATGTCTGACCTCCACCTTATAGGAATCTTGGCCTTGGACAGCTGATGCTGTTGACCTTGGCTTTCTTTCCTACTTGCAAAGTTAGAGGATGTAAGATATCACCTCCACCCCATCTTTGCAGGGCTGATGGAAAATGTTCTGGAACGAGACCGAGGTGGTGAGTTCACAACAGTGTGAGCACAGCCAATCCCCCGCACCATACACTTTTAAGATGGTTCATTTTGTGTTCCGTCCACTTCACCTCAAGCAAGTTAAAAAGCTGAAGGAACATATTTAATCTAAAAAGGAGAACCGATTCATTTAAAGACAAGATGCAGAGAAAGGCACATGGGGACGACAGAGAAGACAAATGGGAAGAAGGTGGTGCAGGGAAACACTCCCACTTTGTCCATTGAAAGCACTCCTGTTACCAGTGGCCCCCAACTTGCAGCAGCCCCCTGCCCGGAGGAGTAGGCAACAAAGCTGCGGGTTCTGTATGCCTTTCCCACCTGGCTTACAAACTCCTCGAGGGCAGAGGCTGCTTCTTACCCGCCTTTGTTTTCTTTTCCCCCTGCAGGCAGCTCGGTGCTTAAGAAATACTTGTGGAGTTGAGCTCTGCCGGCTCAGCCCAGCTTAGTTAATTGAGTTAAGGCGAGCTGTGCCTACTGAATGCACCAGCTGGCCAGCCTGGAGGAGATCCAAGCTGAGCATGTTAAGAATCGTGCTAATTCAATAAGTGGCTGCAAGGTAGTCCAAGTGACGAGGCCTGATGAGGCCGCGCGTCTTCTCTACCTGACTTACCTGTGTACCGCTGGCACCTCCAGAGTCACCGCCCACTCGATGACATAATCGTTTTGTCCCCGTAATCCTCTGAGCATGATTTTTTTGCCCACCCGGAAGACAGCCTTAGGAAGAAGTGAAAAGGAGAAAAGCCTGGATTCTCAGCCTCAGCTGAGACTGAAACATTTTTTTCTCAGGCAGTGGAAAAATTTAGCAGTGTCCAAAGGAGATGGAACTTTGGCTGAATACAGGTGCCAGTGGCAGTCTGCCCCTCAGTCCTCAGCTGCCCCAGGACATCCAGGTCGCTAAGTGCAGTGCCCTGTCTCCACTCATCTGGGTTTGAATCTGGCCAAGGACTTTGGGCAGACTGTTCTGTCCCTGCATGTGCAATTCCTCATCTGTTACCAAAGCTAATGACAGTAGCACCTCCCGCCCTGGGCTGCTGGGCCTGTTCAATGCAACAGTACATTTAGCACACAGCCCAGGGAACATCGTAAGCACTCAAGGAAGTTAGCAGTTCACGTTGTTATTATTGTCAGCAGTGAACAGAGCAGGAGAAAGATGTGTCTAAAATTCCTAGCAGGGTGGAGATGCACGGCTGGAGCCCAGCTTTTCAGGCACCGAGAGGACTGAGCAGTTGTTTGTAAACATCTTCCTAAACGGAAGCACATGGTTCACTCATGTAAGCTTTTCTGGAACAGTGACGGATGCTCAGGGCGGGCGAGGGGAGGGAGAAGCGGGAATCCGGCTGTTTTTCTCAGTTCTGGCAGGATCCCGAGTCCCCAGGCGGCTGCCTGCCCCGGGTGCAGGGAACCCAGAGACGGGAAAGAAGTTAATTCTCAGCCAGAGTTCCTTCTCTGCTCTGGGAAGCTGCCCCACGTGTGTTGAAGGTCTGCATCCTTGGCAAAATAAACCGGAAATGGAAGGCAGGGGCGTCAGGGGGTGTTTGTGTACCCTTGCACCCCTCTAACCTATGCGCAAGGCTGTGTGTGTTTGTGTGTGTGAGAGAGAGAGGGGGAGAACAAGAGAGCACATGTGCACCACGCACATCCATACACCCCTTTGTCCCTCTTTAACCTACAAGCAAGGCTGCACAGTGGAAAGGGTAGATGAGACCGGGCAATGTGATCCTCATATACGTACCCCGCACAGCTTTGCTGTGTGGCCTTGGTCAAATCGTTGCCTGTTTCTGGACAATTGCTTCTCATTTACGAATAAGTGCACAAAGCAGAAGTTGCAGAAAATCATTCGGCTGCAAGCTTTCAAAAAACCCGACAAGCCTATCGAGTCTTTTGTTTAAGTGAAACTATGCAGGGAAACTGAATATACTGACACAAAAACAGCTGTGAGTTTGAAAGAGGGGCAGGCAGGGGCTTATGGGAGCCCTTGAGTGGCACAAACTCTACCATTAATGGAAAGGACAGAGATTTTGATCCAATTGGAGGTGCCTCAGAAGAAAAGCCTGGCAGTCTGTTTTCAAAAATAATAGCCTCTTAACCCTGCTGAGAACAGTTCCACTCCTGCACATACAGGGGCGTCACAAGATGGAAGGGACTCCACAGCAGCTGGACCCGAGAACGTGGTCACTCTTCTCCAGCCTGTCTTCCTCTTTCCTCTCCATTGACTTTTTGCCACCCTAAATGAGGAATTCCTGCCACGTGGGTAGGGCGGGAGTCCCAGATTGTGCTGACGTATGAGGAGATCCCCGGCAAGGTCTCAGGCAACATGAAGGAGAGCAAAAGTGTGGTCTATAAGGGAGCAAAATACATCACTGTTGCTGCCTCCTGCAAGTATAGCACTCCAGGCCTTCTGTCAGCCCAGCGTCCATTGCCCCTTCTTCTGGAACCAGTTCATAGCCGATCCTCCAGTGCATTTTCAGAGGCACTTAATTACATGGGATAGGACTGCCCATTTTTCTCCCATAGAGCAGCTGGTGAATTCGAACCATGTGCCTCTGGGAATGCAGCACAGTTCCTTACTGGGAGGCCGCCAGAGCACCTTGATTTTCTTTAGACAACCACTCACTCTGTCCTGGGGCTTGGTCAGGTCTAGGAGGCGAGCTTGTGTCTGGGCCTGACTGCTCGGACTGTCCCCCTCTCGTTCCACACTCCAGGGCTATGGTCATTGGTTTAGCAGTGGACATTTGAATTGTGTCAGAGATTCTTTGGCCTCTCAGACCCAATCCAGGCACCTTTAGGAGAAAACCAACAGCAAGTCCTTTGGGAAGGTAGGTGTGAGACGCAGGCCCTGGGGGAAGAAGTAATATCCCAAAGTATGTGCCACTGTGATCTTGTATGACATGTGTGTGTATAGATCAGCTTCAGGGTAAGAGAGGAGCCCTAGTGGCATGGAGGGTTAAGCATTGATATGCACAGTTCTGTGGTTTGAACTCACCAGCTGGTCTATGGAGAAAGATTATGAACTCTGCTCTTGTACAGATTTATAGCCTTGGAAATCCTTCAGGGCTTTTCTACAGTCTTATAGGAACATGGATTGGAATGAACACCAGGGAATAGGTTTTGATGGTTTTAATAAAGTGAAGAAAGACCTGCAGGTGAAAAGATCCGATCTAAAAAATGAAACCAGTCCAGAGAAAATCAGAGAGAGCTGAAGGAATGAAGAGAAGCTGATTTTAGTGATCCCAGTAAAAAGCCTGGATCCAGCCATGCCTGAAGCTAAAACAGCCCTTGCCCTTCTCAGTCAGATAATGTGATTCCCTTTGATCTGGTTTAAGTCCTCTTGACTTAGAATTTTATTAGTAGGGATTGAAATGTCACAAATAATAGCCATTTGCACATTACTTAACATCTTTAAATCTCAATTTTCCCATCTACTGAGTGATCCTAAAAAACCAAAAATCTGTGAATCTTGTCTTTTAAGTTAGTCTCCAAATGTGTGTATGATTGAGACATTGATATTAGTAGTAGTTGGAATATTTACTACTTATCAGCAAAGCAAACTAGAAATTGGTTACTGCCTTGATTCTGACAGGAGTTGCTGGGTTGCCCAAGCAGTTAACACGCTCAATTGCTAACCAAATAATTGGTGGTTCTATCCCACCTCAAGTTACCTTGAAAGACAGACAACTGACCTAAAACATCCAGGGCTTGCAACAGGTTCGTTCCAGGCTGACTCCCTGCTGAGACTGTGTATTTCCACTCAATTAAAAAAAGAATTTAAAAAATCTTTGCTTTCACTTTGGAACCAGTTCATAGCTGACCCTCCCTCTAGTGGGTTTTCAGAGGCTGTAAATTGCACAGGAGGAAATTGCCGTCTTTTTCTCTTGTAGTGGTTGGTGGATTTGAATTCCCTGCCTTTGGATTGGCAGAGCAACTCCTCACCCACGAGGGCACCTGAGCTCCCTGTTTTCATCTGAATCCACAGTTTAACAAGAGCCTCAGAAATTAACTGGTTTGCAGCCTTGGAAAAAACAGTAGTTAAAACCCCTATAGATTAAATTCTACCCTGACATTCTGTTGATGTGCTGTTCCAGTCATTTTTGGATAATCTTCAGCAGAATCTTGCTTGCATGTTTTATCCATGATATTGTTCGATAATTTCCATACTCTGTTGCGTCACCTTTCTTTGGAATGGGAACAAATAAAGATCTCTTCAAGTCAGTTGGCCAAGTGGTTGTCCTCCAGATTTCTTGACACAACTTGGTGAGCACATCTAGGGCAGCATCTGTTAGTTGAAATATGTCAATTGGTATGCCATCAATTCCTGGGGCCTTTTTTCCCCCCAATTCTTTCAAAGCAGCTTGAATTTCTTCCTTCACCACCATAGGCTCTTGTTCATATGTTGTTTCATGAAATTCTTCTGTGTCTGCCAATTTCTTTCAGTAGTGACTCTGTATACTCTTTCCATCTTCTTTTAATACTTCTGAGATCAATTAATATTCTGCTCAAAGCAACTCAAGGTTTGAATTTGTTCTTCAGTTCCTTGAGCTTAGGAAATGCTGAGTGAATTTAGCCTTTTTGATTTTCTGACTCCAGCTCCTTTCACATTTCATTGTAATATTTTACTTTGTCTTCCTGCACTGCCTTCTGAAATCTGCTCTTCAGCTCTTTAATATCTTGAATTCTTCCTTCTGCTTTGGATTCTCAGTGCTCTAATGCAATATACTCAGAGTTTCTTCTGACATCATTTTGGTCTTTTCTTCCTCCTCTGTTTTTGTAATGACCTTTTGCATTCTTTCTGGATGGTACTCTTGAATCCTCCCACAACTCATCTGGTCTTCGCTCATTGGTGTTAAAAGCCTCAAACCTGTTCCTGAGATGCTTCTGAAATTCAGGTAGGATAGATTCAAGGTCATATTTTGGTTCTGATGGATTCGATTTACTTTTCCTTACCTTTAGCTTGAACCTGCATGTGAGTAGTTGGTGGTCTCTTCCACAATCAACAGCTGGCCTGGTTTTCACAGTTGATATTGAACTTCTCCAGCGGTTCTTTCCACAGATGTAATCAATCTGATTCCTATGCATACCATCAGGTGAAATCCATGTGTATAACCTGCGTTTATGTTTCTTATAAAACGTATTTGCAATGAATAAGTCATTGATTGTGCAAAATTCAATCATTCTATCTCCAGTTTCATTTCTGTCACTAAGTCCATGTTTTTCAATTACTGATCCTTCTTCTCTGTTTCCAAATTTCACATTCCAGTCATCCATTATTATTAATGCATCTTGATTGCATGCAATCATTTAATGTGCGTCAGAGAGTTGGACAATGACAAGGGAGGATAGAAGGAGAATTAATGCCTTTGAGCTGTTGTGTTGGAGAAGAGTGTTGGATATACCATGGACTGCTAAGAAAACAAACATGTTCATCCTGGAGAAGAGTAAACCAGGCTGCTCCTTGGAGGCAAGGATTCTGAAGCTTTGTCTGACATACTTTGGACATGTTGCATGGAGGAACCAGTCCTTGGAGAAGGATGTCATGCTTGGGAGGGTGGAGGGACAATGCAGGAGAGGAAGACCCTCTATGAGGTGGATTGATTCAGTGACTGGGGTAATGGGGGTAGGAGTGTCAGAAACAGTGAGATTGGCACAGGATAGAGCAGGGTTTAGGGCTGCTGTATATAGGGTTGCTATGAGTTGCAGGTGACTCGATGGCACATAACAACAACAACCCTGACATATGTGGGGTTAGCATGAGTTGGCATCGACTTGATAGTAACTGGTTTTTGCCCTGGGAGGGCAAGAGACATCAGCAAAATAAGCTTTAGTAGCAAACAAGAAAGGACAGAGAAGAGAAGGCATATGGTAACTCCAAGATGTCATGGGGAGGGCACTGGAGATGCCTACTTGGGAATTTTCCAGTTAGATGGAAGGGTCTACAGGGCTGTGGCTCCTAGAATTTCCCAGGCAAGGCAGGCAGCTGAGCTGCTGAGGTGGTGAGAAAACAGTCGACACTCACAGGTCTTAGGAGAAGGGTCAGTGGCCCATACTGCACAATAAGCCTCTTACAGTTCACAGCCAAGTTCATGCACATGGCCAGATCTTCCCTGGACAGGCAGACTGGCCTTTTGTGGGCTTAGTGAGCAGTCTTTGGACACCATTAAGAAACAGGGCTCAGACAGAAAGCTCTGAGCTCCCCCTTCCACATCCGTCATACACAAACACCACCAGGGGGGATTTCCCACAGACATTTTTTTGCAGCCATTCAAACGTTTCATTTCCCATTGTTCGCCTGCCCTTCCAGAAGCTCAGCTGTCATAGCAGCAGCAAGTGCAGGCTGAGTGTGTGTGTGTGTTTCCCCCAGGATCCCACCGTGCTCACGTCTGCCTCCCCTCCGGGTGGAGAAGCTGGCATTGGCTCGGCCGGGAATAAGGTCTGTTAGTCAACCAGTGAAGCACGTCAGCAGAGGAATTCCCAGCTCCACTGTCCCACGCCGCTAGGGAGCCAGCTCTGGGCTGTCGCCC
The DNA here is from genome assembly GCF_000299155.1 of Elephantulus edwardii. Lineage (NCBI taxonomy): Eukaryota > Metazoa > Chordata > Mammalia > Macroscelidea > Macroscelididae > Elephantulus > Elephantulus edwardii. The sequence goes on along the minus strand of NW_006399839.1, from coordinate 2,277,767 downwards.
TGACTATTATTATAATGGCAGTGGTGACATCACTGCAGCCCACTCCAGGGGACACGATCAAAAGGGGGTGTATGTGACATGAAAATGACTGTCCATAAAATGTTTACACCTCTCTTTATAAAATATTCCTGTAGCTGGTTTAATAGCAAAACCATTTTTTTAAGAGCCCATCTTAGATACGTCAATATACCTGCAAAATGATAACTCCGCTGGTTTACCTCCAAACTCCTCTCTGGCCAGACCTGTCATTATCATCAGTGACAGTGATGCTTTGAATCACTTGGTTCTGTCTGCATGATACAAACACGTGCTGCTGTTTTTATTGCTGTCCGGTCACTTTAATAGTGGCTGATTTTTGTCAAATGTCATGGTGTTTCAGCTATAATGTGGTAATTCCTGTTTTTGAATGCATATCAATTTTATTTTTTAGACTTAAGTAATAATTAAAGGAAAAGAAGGGGGTGAAAGTTTTACACTCAGCTACTAATAATGTCGTGAGGAGCTCTGGTGCTGTTGTGCATAATATGTCAGGTTGTTAACCAAAAGGTTGGTAGTTCAAATCCACCAGGGAAAAAGATGGGAAGTTGCCTTCCTTAAAAATTTACAGATGGAGAGTCACTAAACATCAGAAACAACTTCTGAGGGCAATGACTTTATAATATTTTAGCTCAGTGTCAGAAGATTTTGCAAAACAGTTGTTGTTAATGTTCATGTAATCTTAGAAATGTTCTACTTAAGCAGTCTATGGGATAGAGCAGGAATCCAGTTTGGAAGTTGTCTGCAGCAGCCGGATTCTACAGAGGTTTGCTTGCTGGTTCTGGTGCGGATTAGAGTGGAATGTTGACTTGCTAATGGGTGTGAGATGATTTGATTTGGCCTCCTATTTAAAAATGCATTTGGTCAACAGTATGGGGCTGGTATCCAGTTTGGAAGCAGGAATGGTATCCACTTCTGAAATAGCTTGCCTCTGGAAACTCTAGGAACTTGGAGAAGTGACAAAAGTTATACACGTGTTCAGGTCTTTAGTTCATAGGGTGGCCATGAGTCGTCTACGACTCAATGGCACATAACAACAACAACAACAGGAACAAGTAGTATGTTTATAGTGTAGGGTTTTATGTTAAAATAGATTACTGAGGATTCTGTAAATCCTGGTACAGGAGGAGGCCCATGGGGGTGGGGACTATGACACTATGGACGTGCACTGCATAACCACCCCACAAAATATCCTAGGCTGTAAGTCTTTATAGGAATATTTCCAAGTGTGTTCTCCCACATAGCTGCTGGTGGATCAGAACTAGCCACCTTGTGTTTTAGCAACTGAAAACTTCACCATAGCACATAAGGCCTCTTTATTATAATTAGCTCCAGAAAGAGCACTTGGCCACACAATTCAGGCCATTGACCAAAATAGACAATGCAGTTACTAATTTCTTACCACTTACGTCTAAACTAATGCATCACTGTTTTCCAGATCGGGGGCGGGGGGGCGTTGGTGGAATGCTACACTATATTTCACATTTGATTGTTGACTGGTATTGAGTCCTCTCCACCTCCTAGCGATTGTGGGGACAATAGATCTCAACCTTGCCCAGCGCTGGCCTGGGTGGACTTTGACTCACACTGACCCCCATATGACGCAGAACAACTGCCCCATGTGGTTTCCACGCTGTCATCTTCACAGAAGCACTTGGCCAGGTTTTCTCCCAAGGAATTACCGAGTAAATTTGATCTGCCGACCTTGTAATTGTGAAATGGAGGCTTAGCTGTTGCAGCTATGGTGTCCGTCCATCTCACTGAGGGTTTCCCCAGACCCTCTACTGTACCAAACTAAATCCAACACTCAGTGTCGTTGACTTGGATCCACTGGGCTTCCAAAGCTTTCAGGCTTTAGGGGAAGAGACTGGTGGGTTTGAACTGCTGACCTTTTTGTTAGAAGCTCTATGCATTACCCACTACACTACTGTTGTTGTTGTTATGTGCCATCAGGTCACTTGCGATTCACAGCGACCCTGTGTATAAGAGCCCTAAATGACGTTCTATCCTGTGCCAACCTCGCCGTCTAAAATACACTCATTCCCACCACTCCACTCACAGAATCTATCTATCTCATCGAGGGTCTCTACTCCTGCGCCGTCTCTCCACTCTCCCAACCATGATGTCCCTCTCCAAGGGCTGGTCCCTCCTTGCAACATGCCCAAAGTATGTCAGATGAAGCTTCAGAATCCTTGACTCCAAAGAGCATTCTGGCTTCACCGTCTCCAGGACAAACCTGTTTGTTCTCCTAGCAGTCCGTGGTATAGTCAACACTCTTCTCCAGCACCACAGCTCAAAAGGGCCAGACTCACTCAGCATTTCTTAAGCTGAAGGAGTTGAAAAACAAAACAAAAAAACCCTACACTACTAGGGCCCCTTAATTCCTTTCCTGATGATGTGTCCTCCCACAAATGAGAAAGTTTTACCATCCTTAGTTGCTAAAGATAAACAAATATATGTATAAAATAATAAATACATCATACAATAGTAAAATGACGAGCCACGAAGCACACATGGGAAAATTCACTTGCCCCTCATTTTCTAAGCCCCCACTTTAGGTGAAGAGAGAAAGCTACGAATCTGTGACAAAGTTTTGTACAAAAAAAAAAAAATAGCAAGAACCATCCAAGACCTCAAACGGAAGGAGGCTAGGCAGCCGGAACAACTGCGTTCTGCAGTTTGCAGGGCACTTTTTGCACCCATGAACACCTCAGCGCCTGCCAGTTACTTAAGGTGTTATTCTCACCACTTCTCACAATAGGAATCTGAGATCCTGAGAGGTTAAGTTGCCACCTTAAGGAGCCCTGGTGGTGCAGCAGTTGGACACTCGGCTGTTAACTGGCAGGCTGGTAATTAAAAAACATCCAACCATTTTGCTGGAGAAAGTGTGTGCACATAAAGAGGACAGCCCAGCCCGACAGGCAACAACAAGGAACTGCTTGGTCTGAGCTCGGGCAACTGGGAAGGCCAGAACTGCTACCCCTAATTTTGATAATGGCAGAAACAGAAGCAGAGTGAAATGGCAGATTTATCTTCCCCGAGTCACACAGTGTGTCTGTGCAGAGGAAGTGAAAGTGCGTAATTCCATCAGGAAGGGGACCGGAAGGTCTCGAGACAGTGGAGTCTCAGAAAAATAAGAGTTTGGGGATGTTTAACATAGGCCTGACTTCCCATTCAAGTCTGTCCAAACAGGACCGATTTCCTTTCTGCATATGAATGGGACTTAACAGTTATCTGCACAGTATTCCTGCACGGGAATGTTATTGTTATGTGCCCTGAGTTGCCTGTGATACATAATGACCCTGTGTACATACAACAGTCCTAAACTCTGCTCTATCTTGTGCCAGTCTTTGTTGTCTCTGACACACCTACCCCCATTACCCAGTCACTGAACCAATTCATCTCATTGAGGATCTTCCTCTCCTGCACTGTCCCTCCACCTTCCCAAGCATGATGTCCCTCTCCAAGAACTGGTTCATCTTAGGAACATATTCAAAGTATGTCAGACAAAGCTTCAGAATCCTTGCCTCCAAGGAGCAGCCTGGTTTCATCCTCTCTAGGACGAACCTGTTTGTTCTCTTAGCAGTCCATGATAAGTATCTCGTTATTGTTGTTATTGTGGTTTACCTTTGAGGTTTTTTTAAATTTTTTATTACTTTTTTTTTTTAATGTGTGTACTGTCAAATCAGATCTGACTGGTACAGGAGGAGATTGTCCCTCCTTCTTCAGCAGAGCATCTGGTGGATTCGAACCTCACATCTCTGGAGTTGCAGTGCAGCTTCTTGCCTCAAGGCCACCAGAGCTCGCCAAACTTTGAGTTTTAACTGACGCGTTGCAGACCCTCTGGCGAGTTTTCAGAGGCAGTAAATCTCACGATGAGGTTATTGCTCGTCTCTCTTCCACAGAGCAGCCGGTGGATTGGGGCTGCAGTGCAGCCTCATACCGCTAGGCCACCAGAGCTCCCATGTATAGATGTTGATGCTCGTGTTAGGGGCCGTTGAGCCAAGTATGACTTGCTGTGACCCTGTGAGGAGATTTGAACCTTGCCCTGTCCTGCACTGTCCTCACCATCCCTGACGTGTTCAAGCCCATTGTTGCTGATTGAGTGAGTGAGTGTATGTGCAGTCTGGTGACCTGGTGGGTAAAGAGTTGCACAGCCAGCGGAAAGGCGTCTGGTTCGAATCCACCAGCGGCTCCATGGAAGAAAGATGGGCAGTCTACTGTTGTGCACTTTACAGGCTCTGAAAACCAGCTGGAAGGTCAGCTATGAGTCGTTCTGACAGAACAGGGCATAACAACAATGAGCATGGTAACCCCATGTGTGTCATAGAACTATGCTCCCAAGTGTTTTAAATGCCTGATTTTTCTGAAGTAGTTTTCCAGGCCTTTCTTCCAAGACACTTCTATGTGCATTTGAACCTCCTGCCTTTGCTTTGACTAAGCATTTGTACCACCCAGGGGAAAGCTTCAGTTTGTTTGGTGGGTTTTGTTGTTGTTTTGTTTTCCCTTTTTCCTCAGTGCCGGCATAAGGATATTGAATCCCTGGCTCTGTGTAACAGAATGTAGACTTGAACTCAGAACTCTGGCCCATCTGCCTGGAGGACCTGTGGAGCTTCTGATAACCCACCGTCCCAGGGTGGAGTTTGGCGTCCAGCAGCCGGAAGCCAGGGAGGTGGTGGTGGAGGCAGGGCCCTGGGCTTGGCCAGCAGTAGTGCTGCCCTGAACGCTTCCCTGCCCGCCCACTTTTTAACACAGTGGCATCCCTGACAGACACCCTTGTCCTTCCCAGTGCTGGCCTCCATAACACAATAAATAAAGCCTTAGAGTAGCGTGACCTATGCCAGGCAGTAAATGATGGCACTGTCAGTTGTACACGACTGTTGAAACAAACACAGACTGTAATCATCGTGCTGAACGGGGAGAAAGACATTTGGCAAATGAGATTCCATTTTCACATTGGTTTGTGCTGAGCATATAAATTTCCTGCAGGCCGGCCAGCGTTGGGGATGTGTAATTGATTGCCTGCATTATAATAAACAAGCCGTGACAGGTGATCATTCATCATATTCCGCTCAACGTTCCAGCACTCCAGAAAACGGAGGAAGAGAGGGAACGCGGGAACGAGGCGAGAGGAGAGGAGGAACCTGGGGGGAGGATAGAGGGTCGGGGAGACCGCCGAGTCCCTAAAGACGGCCAGCCTGGGAAGGGCGGGAGCGAATCCGCAGAGCGGGGCCCTGGGAAAGTGAAAGCAATTACTCTAATTCTTTTGATTATCTAATTTGTTCTTTCTGGCTCTTCGTTCCATGACCCCCCTGCCTCCCCACTCCAACATAGGAGGTTCCCTTGGGGGCTGGGGAAGGCACAGTAAACGCTCCTTCAAAGATTATGGAGAGCAAGGGGGGGGGCGGGGAGTAGGGAGGTGGAGGAGGGCCCTAGCGAGTTGTAATAGGAGTAGATGCATTTGGGGAAACCAAGGAGGAGGGTGGCGCGCGTACTAGCTGACACGCGCGCACACACGCAGGATTTTGCTTTGCTTGTTGCACTGAGATGCCTCCAATCAGATAGATAGGAGCCAGTCTCTTTAAATACATTTCGAAAAGGGTTTCTGAAAACCCCAGTTAAAAGTTCCTTTTGTTTGAGCAAAGGACAGAATCCAAGTTGGCACCAAGACTGTCTCCGGGACTGTCCTGGGGTGCTCTCTGTTCACCTCGCCCCCAGCCTTTCGCTGCCCTTGGCCAGCAGCTGGGGGTCGAACCGGAGATGTTGGAAAGCACCTCTTTCCTCTGGGCGCCTCAGTCCAAACAGAGCCCTGGTGGGAAGCCGGCTGGCTAGTGGGCGGAAAGACAAGCGTGGAGCTCGCGGCCAGCGCACGCATTAAATAAGGACGAGACTTACATTATGCCAGAGCCACAGACACTTAATGTGGGGGTGAGAGAGGGCAGGGATAGTGGGCTTGGACCAGTTTCCCCAGTTCTCAATCTGCCAGTTTCGAACCACGTTCATAACTCCACTCTTCCAGACCCTTCCCATCACCTCCCAGGTGGGAACCTCCTACATAGGAACCAGGGACGGAGGGGGCGGGGGCTGCACCCAGTGGGCGTGGTCTACACAGAGGGCGTGGCCTGCACAGAAAGGGCGGGTCCTGCGCATAAAGGTCGGGGAGGGCGAGCATACTTTAAAGACATTTTTTTCTGCCACCTTGCTACTCTGCTCACATTGCTTCCTGGAGTAGTCTTAAAGCATTTTTGTCATTGATGAACAACTCTAATATCTTACCTCCAGGAATGCTGTGAAGTCACTTCTTTGGAAAGAATGTATTCAAGGCACCCGCCTTCTAAGAGCCCAGATACTAAGGAGGCTGCTGCCTTTCCCGGGTCGCCCACGGTTACCAGCTCGTTAAGGCCTCTCAGGGGTCAGAGCAGATAGCCAGGGTAGACGGCTCTGCCTTTATCTTATCGCTTCCTACCTCCACACAGCCAGCCACCCTCCAAAGAGGACTGTGTTACCTTTAGTTGTCACTCAGTTAACTTTGACTCATGGCACTGTACCTATGACAGAACAGAACGCCCAGTTCTGTGCCCCGTGTTGGTCATTGTTGGTCAGTTTGAGTCCATGACAGTCCCTCCCAGAGTCTTCTTTGTTTCCATTGAGCTACCTTTTCCTAAGAGATTGGCCTTTCCTCGTAATACTTCCAAGGTGAGCGAGCAAGTCTCATCTTCCTCACTTCTAAGTTGTTCTTAGGTGTCACGGAGTGGAGTATACTCATAGCAACCTCATGGACAGTGGATCTGAACTCTGTCCTATCCTGCGCCATCTGCATCATTCTTGACACATTTGAGTGCATTGCCTCAGACCGTGCATCGATCCATCTGGTTGAAGGTCTTTCTTTCACTGACCCTCCATCTTTCTAAGAATGATGTCCTTTTCCAAGGAATAACCTCTCTTAATAATATGTCCAAAATATGTGAGACAACACTTCACCTTCTGTGCCTCCAGGGAATATTCTGGGTGCACTTTCTCCAAGATTTATTTGTTTATTCTTTGAGCGGTCCATAGGATGTTCTGCACACTTCTCCAGCACCATGACTCAAATGCGTTGATTCATCTTCTGTCATCCGTATTCACTGTTCAGCTTTCAGATGCATAGTGGGTGATTGGCAAGACTGGGGCCTGAATCAGGCACACCTTATTGTTACGTACCATGGAGTTGGAACCAACTTATAGCTGACCCTCCAGCAGGTTTTCAGAGGCTATAAATCTCAAGGAAGGACATTGCCCATCTTTCAGCTGGTAGATTAGAACTTATGCCTTTGGGTTGGCAGCACAACTTCTTACCACTAAGCCATCAGAGCTTCCAGTGTCAGTAGTTGTTTGGTTTTGTTTCCTCTAAGATTAATTTGTCCATTTTCCTGATAGCCCACAGTAAGGTCTCAGAGTTCCAGTTTCACAGATGAAGACACTAAGGCCCAGTGAAATGAAGTTACTTAAGTCCAGCCCCTTAACAAAGAATAAAAAAAAAAAAAATCAATCCGGAGGGTGTTATACTGGAACGTTTTGCAGAATCCTAAGAGTTCACATTCCTTCTCCTACCAAATACACACGTAGGTGAGCAGGTTGAGTTTACATTAATGACATGTATCCAACCCCTCAGAAAACCCTGTTGATTTTATCTACTACTTATTCCTCAAGCCTGCTACTATCTCCACCACCACAGGAACCCCCTCACCAAAGCCACCAGGGCCTCTACCTTAGCCAGCATCCCCATGGTCTCCACGTGAATGCTGGTGCCCTCCTGCCATCTGTCCCCCCAGCCAGCATGATCTCTGTCCCTGGTCCTCAGCCTCATGTCCTCCACCAGCTGCCCTCTACCTGACTCCCTACCTCCATTTAAAAAAAATTCTTATAAAATGCACACTAAGAGGGGAGCTCTGGTGGCCTAGTGGCAAGGAGCTGCAACTACAATCCCAGAGGCGCACGGTTCGAATCCACCAGGTGCTCTGCCGGGGAGGGAGGGACAATCTCCTCCTGTACCAATCAGATCTGATTTAACAGTACACTCACACGAAAGTAAAATAAAAAAAAATACACACTAAGCATGTTCATCACTGAGCACTTCCGAGACAGCTTCATCACCTCAAATGGAATCCCCGGATTCCAATAAGTAATCACATCCCCTTGTCTCCTGCCCTAGTCCCAGGCGACCGCTAATCTATTCTCTGTCTGTATGGAGTAGTCTATTCTGAACATGTCGTGTAAACAGAATGCTACAACACATCATCATTTGGGGCCAAGTCCTTCCTTTCACTTAGGGTGTTTCCTGAGTTCATGTTGCAGAATGCATTTTCTTTATGACAGGGTAATATTCCATGGTAAGCAGAGACCACATTGGGTTACCCGTTAGTCTATTGTTGGGCGTTTTATTGTTCCCGCTTTTTGGCTAATCATGAGTGGCGCTGCTGTGACCTTAAGCATACAAGTTGTTTTTCCTCCCCTTGAGTATTGAGATTATACTTTATTAGAACTTTTAATATATACTCTGCATTATTCCCTGCAGTACACGTATGTTGTTGTTGTGTGCTGTCAAGTCGCCTGCAACTCATAGCAACCGTATGTATGTACAACAGACCTAAACCCTGTCCTATCCTGTGCCAATGTCACTGTCTCTGACACACTTACCCCTATTACCCCAGTCACTGAATCAATCCATTTCACAGAGAATCTTCCTCTCCTGCTCTGTCCCTCCAACCCTCCCAAGCATGACGTCCCTCTCCAAGGTCTGGTCCCTCATAGAAACATGTCCAAAGTATGTCAGACAGAGTTTCAGAATCCTTGCCTCCAAGGAGAAGCCTGGTTTAACCCTGTCTAGAATGAAATTTCAGTTCAGGTACATATGAAGCACCTGCTACAGAGAGTCAAGGACTGCAGCCTCCGATATGGATTGAGGCTCAATGTCAAGAAGACAAAGATTCTCATCACTGGGCCAATTGGCAGCATCAGGATAGATGGTGAAGAGATTGAGATTGTTCACAGCTTCAGTTTGCTTGGCTCCACAGTCAACA